>NW_028234177.1:75000-362982 GCF_037954235.1 Aulostomus chinensis
CCCCACTTTAAGGGCTTGAAAATCCAAACCGAGTAATTCATATAAAATTCTTTAGCAACTTTTAATCAGCACAGTTGGGAGACTAATGTGTGAAAGTTTGGAAGTGATGCCATTAATGGCCTAGGAGGATATAGATTTTGTTCGGGGAGTAAAAAAAGTCCTTTTTTGGACAGTTTTTGTACAATTTGTGGATATTCACTTGTAGACAGGTGAGAGGTCAGAGTGTATGAATTGTTCGTCTTGATGAGACGAGTCCAACGGTGTGGTCCCCATGTCTGTGGGACATTCGTGGAGGATTTATAGCGCTCCAAATTATAAAAAAAAATTATCTTTTGTTGTGTGGCTCCCTAGGTGGCGCTATAGACTTTTGTGTTGTTTTTTCTGTTTGATTAGTGAATGTTTAGCGCCAACCCGGACAATTGTGCCGAATTTCAGCATCATGCATGTTCAGGGGGTGAAATTAGATTATGCGCGTTATGCGCGTTATGCATGTTATGCGCGTTATGCGCATTATGCGCATATTGCGCGCGCTCATTGACAGCAAGAAAAGTCTAGTACCAGGTTTTGAATGGGTGTGTATGTGAAAACCGGCTCCAGGCCGTCTGGCCGAGTTGCTTCATGGGTTTAGGGGGGGGGGCTGGGAAACTGTTTAGTGTGTGTTTTTAGTTCTGCTAATGTGTTGCTCTGCCGAGCAAACATAATAGGGTCTTTGCCTGAAGTACCTTCAGGCTCAGGCCCTAAAAATGAACACTTCATGCATAATATCTTTATTTTGAGGAAAAATAACTGAAATCCACCTGTAACTTCAAGTTTATGCATCTTTCTATGCTTTAGGGTTGAAACTTGTCTGAAAACTCACTTTGAACAAAAGTGACGGCTGTTTTGCATCACAGGTCACAAATAGTGTTTTCTCAGCGAGAGAAGGCCAAAATGAACACTTCATGCATTACTCCTGTATTTTGAGGAAAACTGAGTGAAATCCACCTGTAACTTCAAGCTTATGGATCTTTCTATGCTTTCAAGTTGAAACTTGTCTGAAAACTCACTTTTTAGAAAAGTAATGGTTGTTTTGTGTCACAGGTCACAAATAGCGTTTTCTCAGCGAGAGAAGGCATAAAATGAACACTTCATGCATAACTCCTGTATTTTGAGGAAAACTGAGTGAAATCCACCTGTAACGTCAAGTTTGTGCATCTTTCTATGCTTTCAGGTTGAAACTTGTCTGAAAACTCACTTTGACCAAAAGTAATGGTTTTGTGTCACAGGTTACAAATAGTGTTTTCTCAGCGAGAGAAGGCCAAAATGAACACGTCATGCATAACTCCTGTATTTTGAGGAAAACTGAGTGAAATCCACCTGTAACTTCAAGTTTGTGCATCTTTCTATGCTTTCAGGTTGAAACTTGTCTGAAAACTCACTTTGAACAAAAGTTACGGCTGTTTTGCATCACAGGTCACAAATAGCGTTTTCTCAGTGAGAGAAGGCCATTAAAGCTGCAAGCAGCATTGTTAGGTCTGAGCCCCTGCACGGCCTGCGGCCGCATCCTTGACACTGGCCTGAATCCAACGGTGTCTTGGTCAAATCCCTGGGCCTTGTAGTTTAGGAGATAGAAGCCTGAGTCTGATCGGACAGTGAGAGCAGAGCTGAGAGCTGGCCCTTTAAGAACCCCTCCCCCACTGCTCTGTCTTTGATCTGTAATAGAGTGGAGAGCAGAGGAGGAGCAACAGAATTGTAGTGTGGAAAAGCTGAATAAGTCGGCATACATTGGTCAAAAGTGAATCATAATACCATATTTTTGTAGGGATTTTTGTCAGGAATGTAGTGGTGTGTTTTTAAAAGCTATGGGATGTATGGTGTAGACGTGAGAAGCATTTGTTGTACAGTATGTACCCTGAGAGGACACGGTCTCCCCATAGACTTCCACTGTAAGCGTGAAACGTGTATCCCCCACTTTGAGGGCTTGAAAATCCAAACCGAGTAATTAATATAAAATTCTTTAGCAACTTTTAATCAGCACAGTTGGCAGACTAACGTGTGAAAGTTTGGAAGTGATGCCATTAATGGCCTAGGAGGATATAGATTTTGTTCGGGGAGTAAAAAAAGTCCTTTTTTGGACAGTTTTGTACAATTTGTGGATATTCACTTGTAGACAGGTGAGAGGTCAGAGTGTATGAATTGTTCGTCTTGATGAGACGAGTCCAACGGTGTTGGTCCCATGTCTGTGGGACATTCGTGGGAGGAGTTATAGCGCTCCAAATTATAAAAAAAATTATCTTGTAGTTGTGTGGCTCCCTAGGTGGCGCTATAGACTTTTGTGTTGTTTTTCTGTTTGATTAGTGAATGTTTAGCCAACCCGTACAATTGTGCCGAATTTCAGCAAATTTCATGCATGTTCAGGGGGTGAAATTAGATTATGCGCATTATGCGCATATTGCGCGCAAATTGACAGCAAGAACAGTCTATTACCAGGTTTTGAATGGGTGTGTATGTGAAAACCGGCTCTGGGCCGTCTGGCCGAGTTGCTTCATGGGTTTGGGGGGGGGGGGGGGCTGGGACACTGCTTAGTGTGTGTTTTTAGTGCTGCTAATGTGTTGCTCTGTGGAGCAAACATAATAGGGTCTTTTCCTGAAGTACCTTCAGGCTCAGGCCCTAAAAATGAACACTTCATGCATAATTGCTGTATTTTGAGGAAAAATGACTGAAATCCACCTGTAACTTCAAGTTTTGGCATCTTTCTATGCTTTCAGGTTGAAACTTGTCTGAAAACTCACTTTGAACAAAAGTTATGGCTGTTTTGTGTCACAGGTCACAAATAGCGTTTTCTCAGCAAGAGAAGCCCAAAATCAACACTTCGTGCTTATTGCTGTATTTTGAGGAAAACTGATTGAAATCCACCTGTAACTTCAAGTTTGTGCATCTTTCTATGCTTTCAGGTTGAAACTTGTCTGAAAACTCTCTTTGAACAAAAGTTAAGGCTGTTTTTCATCACAGGTCACAAATAGTGTTTTCTCAGCGAGAGAAGGCCAAAATGAACACTTCATGCATAACTCCTGTATTTTGAGGAAAACTGAGTGAAATCCACCTGCAACTTCAAGTTTATGCAGCTTTCTATGCTTTCAGGTTGAAACTTGTCTGAAAACTCACTTTGAACAAAAGTTATGGCTGTTTTGCATCACAGGTCACAAATAGCGTTTTCTCAGCAAGAGAATGCCAAAATGAACACTTCATGCATAACTCCTGTATTTTGAGGAAAACTGAGTGAAATCCACCTGTAACTTCAATTTTGTGCATCTTTCTATGCTTTCAGGTTGAAACTTTTCTGAAAACTCACTTTGAACAAAAGTTATGGCTTTTTTGCTTCACAAGTCACAAATAGCGTTTTCTCAGCGAGAGAAGGCCAAAATTAACACTTCATGCATAACTCTTTTATTTTGAGGAAAACTGAGTGAAATCCACCTGTAACTTCAAGTTTGTGCATCCTTCTATGCTTTCAGGTTGAAACTTGTCTGAAAACTCACTTTGAAGAAAAGTAATGGTTGTTTTGTATAACAGGTCACAAATAGCTTTTTCTCAGCAAGAGAAGGCCAAAATGAACATTTTGTGCGTATTGCTGTATTTTGAGTAAAACTGAGTGAAATCCACCTGCAAGTTGAAGTTTCTGCATCTTTCTATGCTTTCAGATTGAAACTTGTCTGAAAACTCACTTTGAAAAAAAGTTATGGCTGTTTTGCATCACAGGTCACAAATAGCGTTTTCTCAGCGAGAGAAGGCCAAAATTAACTCTTCATGCATAACTCTTTTATTTTGAGAAAAACTGAGTGAAATCCACCTGTAACTTCAAGTTTGTGCATCTTTCTATGCTTTCAGGTTGAAACTTTTCTGAAAACTCACTTTGAACAAAAGTTATGGCTGTTTTGCATCACAGGTCACAAATAGCATTTTCTCAGCGAGAGAAGGCCAAAATGAACACTTCATGCATAACTCTTTTATTTTGAGGAAAACTGAGTGAAATCCACCTGCAACTTCAAGTTTATGGAGCTTTCTATGCTTTCAGGTTGAAACTTGTCTGAAAACTCACTTTGAACAAAAGTTATGGCTGTTTTGCATCACAGGTCACAAATAGCGTTTTCTCAGCAAGAGAAGGCCAAAATGAACACTTCATGCATAACTCCTGTATTTTGAGGAAAACTGAGTGAAATCCACCTGTAACTTCAATTTTGTGCATCTTTGTATGCTTTCAGGTTGAAACTTTTCTGAAAACTCACTTTGAAAAAAAGTTATGGCTTTTTTGCTTCACAAGTCACAAATAGCGTTTTCTCAGCGAGAGAAGGCCAAAATTAACACTTCATGCATAACTCTTTTATTTTGAGGAAAACTGAGTGAAATCCACCTGTAACTTCAAGTTTGTGCATCCTTCTATGCTCTCAGGTTGAAACTTGTCTGAAAACTCACTTTGAACAAAAGTTACGGCTGTTTTGCATCACAGGTCACAAATAGCGTTTTCTCAGCGAGAGAAGGCCAAAATGAACACTTCATGCATAACTCCTGTATTTTGAGGAAAACTGAGTGAAATCCACCTGCAAGTTGAAGTTTCTGCATCTTTCTATGCTTTCAGATTGAAACTTGTCTGAAAACTCACTTTGAAAAAAAGTTATGGCTGTTTTGCATCACAGGTCACAAATAGCGTTTTCTCAGCAAGAGAAGGCCAAAATGAACACTTCGTGCGTATATCTGTATTTTGAGGAAAACTGAGTGAAATCCACCTGTAACTTCAATTTTGTGCATCTTTCTATGCTTTAGGGTTGAAACTTGTCTGAAAACTCACTTTGAACAAAAGTGACGGCTGTTTTGCATCACAGGTCACAAATAGTGTTTTCTCAGCGAGAGAAGGCCAAAATGAACACTTCATGCATTACTCCTGTATTTTGAGGAAAACTGAGTGAAATCCACCTGTAACTTCAAGCTTATGGATCTTTCTATGCTTTCAAGTTGAAACTTGTCTGAAAACTCACTTTTTAGAAAAGTAATGGTTGTTTTGTGTCACAGGTCACAAATAGCGTTTTCTCAGCGAGAGAAGGCATAAAATGAACACTTCATGCATAACTCCTGTATTTTGAGGAAAACTGAGTGAAATCCACCTGTAACTTCAAGTTTGTGCATCTTTCTATGCTTTCAGGTTGAAACTTGTCTGAAAACTCACTTTGAACAAAAGTTACGGCTGTTTTGCATCACAGGTCACAAATAGCGTTTTCTCAGTGAGAGAAGGCCATTAAAGCTGCAAGCAGCATTGTTAGGTCTGAGCCCCTGCACGGCCTGCGGCCGCATCCTTGACACTGGCCTGAATCCAACGGTGTCTTGGTCAAATCCCTGGGCCTTGTAGTTTAGGAGATAGAAGCCTGAGTCTGATCGGACAGTGAGAGCAGAGCTGAGAGCTGGCCCTTTAAGAACCCCTCCCCCACTGCTCTGTCTTTGATCTGTAATAGAGTGGAGAGCAGAGGAGGAGCAACAGAATTGTAGTGTGGAAAAGCTGAATAAGTCGGCATACATTGGTCAAAAGTGAATCATAATACCATATTTTTGTAGGGATTTTTGTCAGGAATGTAGTGGTGTGTTTTTAAAAGCTATGGGATGTATGGTGTAGACGTGAGAAGAATTTGTTGTACAGTATGTACCCTGAGAGGACACGGTCTCCCCATAGACTTCCACTGTAAGCGTGAAACGTGTATCCCCCACTTTAAGGGCTTGAAAATCCAAACCGAGTAATTAATATAAAATTCTTTAGCAACTTTTAATCAGCACAGTTGGGAGACTAAAGTGTGAAAGTTTGGAAGTGATGCCATTAATGGCCTAGGAGGATATAGATTTTGTTCGGGGAGTAAAAAAAGTCCTTTTTTGGACAGTTTTGTACAATTTGTGGATATTCACTTGTAGACAGGTGAGAGGTCAGAGTGTATGAATTGTTCGTCTTGATGAGACGAGTCCAACGGTGTTGGTCCCATGTCTGTGGGACATTCGTGGGAGGAGTTATAGCGCTCCAAATTATAAAAAAAATTATCTTGTAGTTGTGTGGCTCCCTAGGTGGCGCTATAGACTTTTGTGTTGTTTTTCTGTTTGATTAGTGAATGTTTAGCCAACCCGTACAATTGTGCCGAATTTCAGCAAATTTCATGCATGTTCAGGGGGTGAAATTAGATTATGCGCATTATGCGCATATTGCGCGCAAATTGACAGCAAGAACAGTCTATTACCAGGTTTTGAATGGGTGTGTATGTGAAAACCGGCTCTGGGCCGTCTGGCCGAGTTGCTTCATGGGTTTGGGGGGGGGGGGGGGGGGGGGCTGGGACACTGCTTAGTGTGTGTTTTTAGTGCTGCTAATGTGTTGCTCTGTGGAGCAAACATAATAGGGTCTTTTCCTGAAGTACCTTCAGGCTCAGGCCCTAAAAATGAACACTTCATGCATAATTGCTGTATTTTGAGGAAAAATGACTGAAATCCACCTGTAACTTCAAGTTTTGGCATCTTTCTATGCTTTCAGGTTGAAACTTGTCTGAAAACTCACTTTGAACAAAAGTTATGGCTGTTTTGTGTCACAGGTCACAAATAGCGTTTTCTCAGCAAGAGAAGCCCAAAATCAACACTTCGTGCTTATTGCTGTATTTTGAGGAAAACTGATTGAAATCCACCTGTAACTTCAAGTTTGTGCATCTTTCTATGCTTTCAGGTTGAAACTTGTCTGAAAACTCTCTTTGAACAAAAGTTAAGGCTGTTTTTCATCACAGGTCACAAATAGTGTTTTCTCAGCGAGAGAAGGCCAAAATGAACACTTCATGCATAACTCCTGTATTTTGAGGAAAACTGAGTGAAATCCACCTGCAACTTCAAGTTTATGCAGCTTTCTATGCTTTCAGGTTGAAACTTGTCTGAAAACTCACTTTGAACAAAAGTTATGGCTGTTTTGCATCACAGGTCACAAATAGCGTTTTCTCAGCAAGAGAAGGCCAAAATGAACACTTCATGCATAACTCCTGTATTTTGAGGAAAACTGAGTGAAATCCACCTGTAACTTCAATTTTGTGCATCTTTCTATGCTTTCAGGTTGAAACTTTTCTGAAAACTCACTTTGAACAAAAGTTATGGCTTTTTTGCTTCACAAGTCACAAATAGCGTTTTCTCAGCGAGAGAAGGCCAAAATTAACACTTCATGCATAACTCCTGTATTTTGAGGAAAACTGAGTGAAATCCACCTGTAACTTCAAGTTTGTGCATCCTTCTATGCTTTCAGGTTGAAACTTGTCTGAAAACTCACTTTGAAGAAAAGTAATGGTTGTTTTGTATAACAGGTCACAAATAGCTTTTTCTCAGCAAGAGAAGGCCAAAATGAACATTTTGTGCGTATTGCTGTATTTTGAGTAAAACTGAGTGAAATCCACCTGCAAGTTGAAGTTTCTGCATCTTTCTATGCTTTCAGATTGAAACTTGTCTGAAAACTCACTTTGAAAAAAAGTTATGGCTGTTTTGCATCACAGGTCACAAATAGCGTTTTCTCAGCGAGAGAAGGCCAAAATTAACTCTTCATGCATAACTCTTTTATTTTGAGAAAAACTGAGTGAAATCCACCTGTAACTTCAAGTTTGTGCATCTTTCTATGCTTTCAGGTTGAAACTTTTCTGAAAACTCACTTTGAACAAAAGTTATGGCTGTTTTGCATCACAGGTCACAAATAGCATTTTCTCAGCGAGAGAAGGCCAAAATGAACACTTCATGCATAACTCTTTTATTTTGAGGAAAACTGAGTGAAATCCACCTGCAACTTCAAGTTTATGGAGCTTTCTATGCTTTCAGGTTGAAACTTGTCTGAAAACTCACTTTGAACAAACGTTATGGCTGTTTTGCATCACAGGTCACAAATAGCGTTTTCTCAGCAAGAGAAGGCCAAAATGAACACTTCATGCATAACTCCTGTATTTTGAGGAAAACTGAGTGAAATCCACCTGTAACTTCAATTTTGTGCATCTTTGTATGCTTTCAGGTTGAAACTTTTCTGAAAACTCACTTTGAAAAAAAGTTATGGCTTTTTTGCTTCACAAGTCACAAATAGCGTTTTCTCAGCGAGAGAAGGCCAAAATTAACACTTCATGCATAACTCTTTTATTTTGAGGAAAACTGAGTGAAATCCACCTGTAACTTCAAGTTTGTGCATCCTTCTATGCTCTCAGGTTGAAACTTGTCTGAAAACTCACTTTGAACAAAAGTTACGGCTGTTTTGCATCACAGGTCACAAATAGCGTTTTCTCAGCGAGAGAAGGCCAAAATGAACACTTCATGCATAACTCCTGTATTTTGAGGAAAACTGAGTGAAATCCACCTGCAAGTTGAAGTTTCTGCATCTTTCTATGCTTTCAGATTGAAACTTGTCTGAAAACTCACTTTGAAAAAAAGTTATGGCTGTTTTGCATCACAGGTCACAAATAGCGTTTTCTCAGCGAGAGAAGGCCAAAATTAACTCTTCATGCATAACTCTTTTATTTTGAGAAAAACTGAGTGAAATCCACCTGTAACTTCAAGTTTGTGCATCTTTCTATGCTTTCAGGTTGAAACTTTTCTGAAAACTCACTTTGAACAAAAGTTATGGCTTTTTTGCTTCACAAGTCACAAATAGCGTTTTCTCAGCGAGAGAAGGCCAAAATTAACACTTCAGGCATAACTCTTTTATTTTGAGGAAAACTGAGTGAAATCCACCTGTAACTTCAAGTTTGTGCATCCTTCTATGCTTTCAGGTTGAAACTTGTCTGAAAACTCACTTTGAAGAAAAGTAATGGTTGTTTTGTGTAACAGGTCACAAATAGCTTTTTCTCAGCAAGAGAAGGCCAAAATGAACATTTTGTGCGTATTGCTGTATTTTGAGTAAAACTGAGTGAAATCCACCTGCAAGTTGAAGTTTCTGCATCTTTCTATGCTTTCAGATTGAAACTTGTCTGAAAACTCACTTTGAAAAAAAGTTATGGCTGTTTTGCATCACAGGTCACAAATAGCGTTTTCTCAGCAAGAGAAGGCCAAAATGAACACTTCATGCATAACTCCTGTATTTTGAGGAAAACTGAGTGAAATCCACCTGTAACTTCAATTTTGTGCATCTTTGTATGCTTTCAGGTTGAAACTTTTCTGAAAACTCACTTTGAAAAAAAGTTATGGCTTTTTTGCTTCACAAGTCACAAATAGCGTTTTCTCAGCGAGAGAAGGCCAAAATTAACACTTCATGCATAACTCTTTTATTTTGAGGAAAACTGAGTGAAATCCACCTGTAACTTCAAGTTTGTGCATCCTTCTATGCTTTCAGGTTGAAACTTGTCTGAAAACTCACTTTGAACAAAAGTTACGGCTGTTTTGTATCACAGGTCACAAATAGCGTTTTCTCAGCGAGAGAAGGCCAAAATGAACACTTCATGCATAACTCCTGTATTTTGAGGAAAACTGAGTGAAATCCACCTGTAACGTCAAGTTTGTGCATCTTTCTATGCTTTCAGGTTGAAACTTGTCTGAAAACTCACTTTGAACAAAATTTACGGCTGTTTTGCATCACAGGTCACATATAGCGTTTTCTCAGTGAGAGAAGGCCATTAAAGCTGCAAGCAGCATTGTTAGGTCTGAGCCCCTGCGGCCGCATCCTTGACACCGGCCTGAATCCAACGGTGTCTTGGTCAAATCCCTGGGCCTTGTAGTTTAGGAGATAGAAGCCTGAGTCTGATCGGACAGTGAGAGCAGAGCTGAGAGCTGGCCCTTTAAGAACCCCTCCCCCACTGCTCTGTCTTTGATCTGTAATAGAGTGGAGAGCAGAGGAGGAGCAACAGAATTGTAGTGTGGAAAAGCTTAATAAGTCGGCATACGTTGGTCAAAAGTGAATCATAATACCATATTTTTGTAGAGATTTTTGTCAGGAATGTAGTGGTGTGTTTTTAAAAGCTATGGGATGTATGGTGTTGACGTGAGAAGCATTTGTTGTACAGTATGTACCCTGAGAGGACACGGTCTCCCCATAGACTTCCACTGTAAGCGTGATACGTGTATCCCCCACTTTGAGGGCTTGAAAATCCAAACCGAGTAATTCATATAAAATTCTTTAGCAACTTTTAATCAGCACAGTTGGGAGACTAACGTGTGAAAGTTTGGAAGTGATGCCATTAATGGCCTAGGAGGATATAGATTTTGTTCGGGGAGTAAAAAAAGTCCTTTTTTGGACAGTTTTGTACAATTTGTGGATATTCACTTGGAGACAGGTGAGAGGTCAGAGTGTATGAATTGTTCGTCTTGATGAGACGAGTCCAACGGTGTTGGTCCCATGTCTGTGGGACATTCGTGGGAGGATTTATAGCGCTCCAAATTATAAAAAAAATTATCTTTTGTTGTGTGGCTCCCTAGGTGGCGCTATAGACTTTTGTGTTGTTTTTCTGTTTGATTAGTGAATGTTTAGCCAACCCGGACAATTGTGCCGAATTTCAGCAAATTTCATGCATGTTCAGGGGGTGAAATTAGATTATGCGCGTTATGCGCATTATGCATGTTATGCGCATTATGCGCATATTGCGCGCGCTCATTGACAGCAAGAAAAGTCTAGTACCAGGTTTTGAATGGGTGTGTATGTGAAAACCGGCTCCAGGCCGTCTGGCCGAGTTGCTTCATGGGTTTAGGGGGGGGGGGGGGCTGGGAAACTGTTTAGTGTGTGTTTTTAGTGCTGCTAATGTGTTGCTCTGCCGAGCAAACATAATAGGGTCTTTGCCTGAAGTACCTTCAGTCTCAGGCCCTAAAAATGAACACTTCATGCATAATATCTTTATTTTGAGGAAAAATGACTGAAATCCACCTGTAACTTCAAGTTTATGCATCTTTCTATGCTTTAGGGTAGAAACTTGTCTGAAAACTCACTTTGAACAAAAGTGACGGCTATTTGCATCACAGGTCACAAATAGTGTTTTCTCAGCGAGAGAAGGCCAAAATGAACACTTCATGCATTACTCCTGTATTTTGAGGAAAACTGAGTGAAATCCACCTGTAACTTCAAGCTTGTGGATCTTTCTATGCTTTCAAGTTGAAACTTGTCTGAAAACTCACTTTTTAGAAAAGTAATGGTTGTTTTGTGTCACAGGTCACAAATAGCGTTTTCTCAGCGAGAGAAGGCATAAAATGAACACTTCATGTCGAACTCCTGTATTTTGAGGAAAAATGACTGAAATCCACCTGTAACGTCAAGTTTGTGCATCTTTCTATGCTTTCAGGTTGAAACTTGTCTGAAAACTCACTTTGACCAAAAGTTATGGTTTTGTGTCACAGGTCACAAATAGTGTTTTCTCAGCGAGAGAAGGCCAAAATGAACACGTCATGCATAACTCCTGTATTTTGAGGAAAACTGAGTGAAATCCACCTGTAACTTCAAGCTTATGGATCTTTCTATGCTTTCAAGTTGAAACTTGTCTGAAAACTCACTTTTTAGAAAAGTAATGGTTGTTTTGTGTCACAGGTCACAAATAGCGTTTTCTCAGCGAGAGAAGGCATAAAATGAACACTTCATGCAGAACTCCTGTATTTTGAGGAAAACTGAGTGAAATCCACCTGTAACTTCAAGTTTGTGCATCTTTCTATGCTTTCAGGTTGAAACTTGTCTGAAAACTCACTTTGAACAAAAGTTATGGCTGTTTTGTATCACAGGTCACAAATATGGTTTTCTCAGCGAGAGAAGGCCAAAATTAACACTTCATGCATAACTCTTTTATTTTGAGGAAAACTGAGTGAAATCCACCTGTAACTTCAAGTTTGTGCATCTTTCTATGCTTTCAGGTTGAAACTTGTGTGAAAACTCACTTTGAACAAAAGTTACGGCTGTTTTGCATCACAGGTCACAAATAGCGTTTTCTCAGTGAGAGAAGGCCATTAAAGCTGCAAGCAGCATTGTTAGGTCCGAGCCCCTGCGCGTCCTGCGGCCGCGTCCTTGACATCGGCCTGAATCCAACGGTGTCTTGGTCAAATCCCTGGGCCTTGTAGTTTAGGTGATAGAAGCCCGAGTCTGATCGGACAGTGAGAGCAGAGCTGAGAGCTGGCCCTTTAAGAACCCCTCCCCCACTGCTCTGTCTTTAATCTGTGATAAAGTGGAGAGTAGAGGAGGAGCAACAGAATTGTAGTGTGGAAAAGCTGAATAAGTCGGCATACATTGGTCAAAAGTGAATCATAATACCATATTTTTGTAGGGATTTTTGTCAGGAATGTAGTGGTGTGTTTTTAAAAGCTATGGGATGTATGGTGTAGACGTGAGAAGCATTTGTTGTACAGTATGTACCCTGAGAGGACACGGTCTCCCCATAGACTTCCACTGTAAGCGTGAAACGTGTATCCCCCACTTTGAGGGCTTGAAAATCCAAACCGAGTAATTAATATAAAATTCTTTAGCAACTTTTAATCAGCACAGTTGGGAGACTAAAGTGTGAAAGTTTGGAAGTGATGCCATTAATGGCCTAGGAGGGTATAGATTTTGTTCGGGGAGTAAAAAAAGTCCTTTTTTGGACAGTTTTGTACAATTTGTGGATATTCACTTGTAGACAGGTGAGAGGTCAGAGTGTATGAATTGTTCGTCTTGATGAGACGAGTCCAACGGTGTTGGTCCCATGTCTGTGGGACATTCGTGGGAGGAGTTATAGCGCTCCAAATTATAAAAAAAATTATCTTGTAGTTGTGTGGCTCCCTAGGTGGCGCTATAGACTTTTGTGTTGTTTTTCTGTTTGATTAGTGAATGTTTAGCCAACCCGTACAATTGTGCCGAATTTCAGCAAATTTCATGCATGTTCAGGGGGTGAAATTAGATTATGCGCATTATGCGCATATTGCGCGCTCATTGACAGCAAGAACAGTCTAGTACCAGGTTTTGAATGGGTGTGTATGTGAAAACCGGCTCCGGGCCGTCTGGCCTAGTTGCTTCATGGGTTTGGGGGGGGCTGGGACACTGTTTAGTGTGTGTTTTTAGTGCTGCTAATGTGTTGCTCTGTGGAGCAAACATAATAGGGTCTTTTCCTGAAGTACCTTCAGGCTCAGGCCCTAAAAATGAACACTTCATGCATGATTGCTGTATTTTGAGGAAAAATGACTGAAATCCACCTGTAACTTCAAGTTTTGGCATCTTTCTATGCTTTCAGGTTGAAACTTGTGTGAAAACTCACTTTGAACAAAAGTTATGGCTGTTTTGTGTCACAGGTCACAAATAGCGTTTTCTCAGCAAGAGAAGCCCAAAATCAACACTTCGTGCGTATTGCTTTATTTTGAGGAAAACTGATTGAAATCCACCTGTAACTTCAAGTTTGTGCATCTTTCTATGCTTTCAGGTTGAAACTTGTCTGAAAACTCACTTTGAACAAAAGTTATGGCTGTTTTGCATCACAGGTCATAAATAGCGTTTTCTCAGCAAGAGAAGGCCAAAATGAACACTTCGTGCGTATTGCTGTATTTTGAGGAAAACTGAGTGAAATCCACCTGTAACTTCAATTTTGTGCATCTTTCTATGCTTTCAGGTTGAAACTTGTCTGAAAACTCACTTTGAACAAAAGTTATGGCTGTTTTTCATCACAGGTCACAAATAGCGTTTTCTCAGCGAGAGAAGGCCAAAATGAACAGTTTATGTATAATTGCTGTATTTTGAGGAAAACTGACTGAAATCAACCTGTAACTTCAAGCTTATGCATCTTTCTATGCTTTCAGGTTGAAACTTGTCTTAAAACTCACTTTGAACACAAGTTATGGCTGTTTTTCCTCACAGGTCACAAATAGCGTTTTCTCAGCGAGAGAAGGCCAAAATGAACACTTCATGCATAACTCCTGTATTTTGAGGAGAACTTAGTGAAATCCACCTGTAACTTCAAGCTTATGCATCTTTCTATGCTTTCCAATTGAAACTTGTCTGAAAACTCAGTTTGAAGAAAAGTAATGGTTGTTTTGTGTCACAGGTCACAAATAGCGTTTCCTCAGCGAGAGAAGGCCAAAATGAACACTTCATGCATTACTCCTGTATTTTGAGGAAAACTGAGTGAAATCCACCTGTAACTTCAAGCTGATGGATCTTTCTATGCTTTCAAGTTGAAACTTGTCTGAAAACTCACTTTTTAGAAAAGTAATGGTTGTTTTGTGTCACAGGTCACAAATAGCGTTTTCTCAGCGAGAGAAGGCATAAAATGAACACTTCATGCATAACTCCTGTATTTTGAGGAAAACTGAGTGAAATCCACCTGTAACGTCAAGTTTGTGCATCTTTCTATGCTTTCAGGTTGAAACTTGTCTTAAAACTCACTTTGAACAAAAGTTATGGCTTTTTTGCTTCACAAGTCACAAATAGCGTTTTCTCAGCGAGAGAAGGCCATTAAAGGTGCAAGCAGCATTGTTAGGTCTGAGCCCCTGCGCGTCCTGCGGCCGCGTCCTTGACATCGGCCTGAATCCAACGGTGTCTTGGTCAAATCCCTGGGCCTTGTAGTTTAGGTGATAGAAGCCCGAGTCTGATCGGACAGTGAGAGCAGAGCTAAGAGCTGGCCCTTTAAGAACCCCTCCCCCACTGCTCTGTCTTTAATCTGTGACAGAGTGACAGAGTAGAGGAGGAGCAACAGAATTGTAGTGTGGAAAAGCTGAATAAGTCGGCATACATTGGTCAAAAGTGAATCATAATACCATATTTTTGTAGGGATTTTTGTCAGGAATGTAGTGGTGTGTTTTTAAAAGCTATGGGATGTATGGTGTAGACGTGGGGTCTACACCATCTTAGACGTGGGGTCTAAGCATCTTTCTATGCTTTCAGGTTGAAACTTGTCTGAAAACTCACTTTGAACAAAAGTTATGGCTGTTTTGTTTCACAGGTCACAAATAGCGTTTTCTCAGCAAGAGAAGGCCAAAATGAACACTTCGTGCGTATTGCTGTATTTTGAGGAAAACTGAGTGAAATCCACCTGTAACTTCAATTTTGTGCATCTTTCTATGCTTTCAGGTTGAAACTTGTCTGAAAACTCACTTTGAACAAAAGTTATGGCTGTTTTTCATCACAGGTCACAAATAGCGTTTTCTCAGCGAGAGAAGGCCAAAATGAACAGTTTATGTATAATTGCTGTATTTTGAGGAAAACTGACTGAAATCAACCTGTAACTTCAAGCTTATGCATCTTTCTATGCTTTCAGGTTGAAACTTGTCTTAAAACTCACTTTGAACACAAGTTATGGCTGTTTTTCCTCACAGGTCACAAATAGCGTTTTCTCAGCGAGAGAAGGCCAAAATGAACACTTCATGCATAACTCCTGTATTTTGAGGAGAACTTAGTGAAATCCACCTGTAACTTCAAGCTTATGCATCTTTCTATGCTTTCCAATTGAAACTTGTCTGAAAACTCAGTTTGAAGAAAAGTAATGGTTGTTTTGTGTCACAGGTCACAAATAGCGTTTCCTCAGCAAGAGAAGGCCAAAATAAACACTTTGTGCGTATTGCTGTATTTTGAGGAAAACTGACTGAAATCCACCTGTAACTTCAAGTTTCTGCATCTTTCTCTGCTTTCAGATTGAAACTTGTCTGAAAACTCACTTTGAACAAAAGTGACGGCTGTTTTGCATCACAGGTCACAAATAGTGTTTTCTCAGCGAGAGAAGGCCAAAATGAACACTTCATGCATTACTCCTGTATTTTGAGGAAAACTGAGTGAAATCCACCTGTAACTTCAAGCTGATGGATCTTTCTATGCTTTCAAGTTGAAACTTGTCTGAAAACTCACTTTTTAGAAAAGTAATGGTTGTTTTGTGTCACAGGTCACAAATAGCGTTTTCTCAGCGAGAGAAGGCATAAAATGAACACTTCATGCATAACTCCTGTATTTTGAGGAAAACTGAGTGAAATCCACCTGTAACGTCAAGTTTGTGCATCTTTCTATGCTTTCAGGTTGAAACTTGTCTGAAAACTCACTTTGACCAAAAGTTATGGTTTTGTGTCACAGGTTACAAATAGTGTTTTCTCAGCGAGAGAAGGCCAAAATGAACACGTCATGCATAACTCCTGTATTTTGAGGAAAACTGAGTGAAATCCACCTGTAACTTCAAGTTTGTGCATCTTTCTATGCTTTCAGGTTGAAACTTGTCTGAAAACTCACTTTGAACAAAAGTTATGGCTGTTTTGCATCACAGGTCACAAATAGTGTTTTCTCAGCGAGAGAAGGCCAAAATGAACACTTTATATATAATTGCTGTATTTTGAAGAAAGCTGACTGAAATCAACCTGCAACTTCAAGTTTATGCATCTTTCTATGCTTTCAGGTTGAAACTTGTTTGAAAACTCACTTTGAACAAAAGTTATAGCTGTTTTGCATCACAGGTCACAAATAGCGTTTTCTCAGCGAGAGAAGGCCAAAATGAGCACTTCATGCATAACTCCTGTATTTTGAGGAGAACTTAGTGAAATCCACCTGTAACTTCAAGCTTATGCATCTTTCTATGCTTTCAGGTTGAAACTTGTCTGAAAACTCACTTTGAACAAAAGTTATGGCTGTTTTATATCACAGGTCACAAATAGCGTTTTCACAGTGAGAGAAGGCCAAAATGAACATTTAATGCATAACTCCTGTATTTTCTGGAAAACTGAGTGAAATCTACCTGTAATTGCAAGTTTATGCATCTTTCTATGCTTTCAGGTTGAAACTTGTCTGAAAACTCACTTTGAAAAAAAGTTATGGCTGTTTTTCATCACAGGTCACAAATAGCGTTTTCTCAGCGAGAGAAGGCCAAAATGAACAGTTTATGTATAATTGCTGTATTTTGAGGAAAACTGACTGAAATCAACCTGTAACTTCAAGCTTATGCATCTTTCTATGCTTTCAGGTTGAAACTTGTCTTAAAACTCACTTCGAACACAAGTTATGGCTGTTTTTCCTCACAGGTCACAAATAGCGTTTTCTCAGCGAGAGAAGGCCAAAATGAACAGGTTATGTATAATTGCTGTATTTTGAGGAAAACTGACTGAAATCAACCTGTAACTTCAAGCTTATGCATCTTTCTATGCTTTCAGGTTGAAACTTGTCTTAAAACTCACTTCGAACACAAGTTATGGCTGTTTTTCATCACAGGTCACAAATAGCGTTTTCTCAGCGAGAGAAGGCCAAAATGAACACTTCATGCATAACTCCTGTATTTTGAGGAGAACTTAGTGAAATCCACCTGTAACTTCAAGCTTATGCATCTTTCTATGCTTTCCAGTTGAAACTTGTCTGAAAACTCACTTTGAAGAAAAGTAATGGTTGTTTTGTGTCACAGGTCACAAATAGCGTTTTCTCAGCAAGAGAAGGCCAAAATGAACACTTCGTGCGTATTGCTGTATTTTGAGGAAAACTGAGTGAAATCCACCTGTAACTTCAATTTTGTGCATCTTTCTATGCTTTCAGGTTGAAACTTTTCTGAAAACTCACTTTGAACAAAAGTTATGGCTTTTTTGCTTCACAAGTCACAAATAGCGTTTTCTCAGCGAGAGAAGGCCAAAATTAACACTTCATGCATAACTCTTTTATTTTGAGGAAAACTGAGTGAAATCCACCTGTAACTTCAAGTTTGTGCATCCTTCTATGCTTTCAGGTTGAAACTTGTCTGAAAACTCACTTTGAACAAAAGTTACGGCTGTTTTGGATCACAGGACACAAATAGCGTTTTCTCAGCGAGAGAAGGCCAAAATGAACACGTCATGCATAACTCCTGTATTTTGAGGAAAACTGAGTGAAATCCACCTGTAACTTCAAGTTTGTGCATCCTTCTATGCTTTCAGGTTGAAACTTGTCTGAAAACTCACTTTGAACAAAAGTTATGGCTGTTTTGCTTCACAGGTCACAAAAAGCGTTTCCTCAGCGAGAGAAGGCCAAAATGAACACTTCATGCATTACTCCTGTATTTTGAGGAAAACTGAGTGAAATCCATCTGTAACTTAAAGCTTATGCATCTTTCTATGCTTTCAAGTTGAAACTTGTCTGAAAACTTACTTTGAAGAAAAGTAATGGTTGTTTTGTGTAACAGGTCACAAATAGCGTTTTCTCAGCAAGAGAAGGCCAAAATGAACACTTTGTGCGTATTGTTGTATTTTGAGTAAAACTGAGTGAAATCCACCTGCAACTTGAAGTTTCTGCATCTTTCTATGCTTTCAGGTTGAAACTTGTCTTAAAACTCACTTCGAACACAAGTTATGGCTGTTTTGCATCACAGGTCACAAATAGCGTTTTCTCAGCGAGAGAAGGCCAAAATTAACTCTTCATGCATAACTCTTTTATTTTGAGAAAAACTGAGTGAAATCCACCTGTAACTTCAAGCTTATGCATCTTTCTATGCTTTCCAATTGAAACTTGTCTGAAAACTCAGTTTGAAGAAAAGTAATGGTTGTTTTGTGTCACAGGTCACAAATAGCGTTTCCTCAGCAAGAGAAGGCCAAAATAAACACTTTGTGCGTATTGCTGTATTTTGAGGAAAACTGACTGAAATCCACCTGTAACTTCAAGTTTCTGCATCTTTCTCTGCTTTCAGATTGAAACTTGTCTGAAAACTCACTTTGAACAAAAGTGACGGCTGTTTTGCATCACAGGTCACAAATAGTGTTTTCTCAGCGAGAGAAGGCCAAAATGAACACTTCATGCATTACTCCTGTATTTTGAGGAAAACTGAGTGAAATCCACCTGTAACTTCAAGCTGATGGATCTTTCTATGCTTTCAAGTTGAAACTTGTCTGAAAACTCACTTTTTAGAAAAGTAATGGTTGTTTTGTGTCACAGGTCACAAATAGCGTTTTCTCAGCGAGAGAAGGCATAAAATGAACACTTCATGCATAACTCCTGTATTTTGAGGAAAACTGAGTGAAATCCACCTGTAACGTCAAGTTTGTGCATCTTTCTATGCTTTCAGGTTGAAACTTGTCTGAAAACTCACTTTGACCAAAAGTTATGGTTTTGTGTCACAGGTTACAAATAGTGTTTTCTCAGCGAGAGAAGGCCAAAATGAACACGTCATGCATAACTCCTGTATTTTGAGGAAAACTGAGTGAAATCCACCTGTAACTTCAAGTTTGTGCATCTTTCTATGCTTTCAGGTTGAAACTTGTCTGAAAACTCACTTTGAACAAAAGTTATGGCTGTTTTGCATCACAGGTCACAAATAGTGTTTTCTCAGCGAGAGAAGGCCAAAATGAACACTTTATATATAATTGCTGTATTTTGAAGAAAGCTGACTGAAATCAACCTGCAACTTCAAGTTTATGCATCTTTCTATGCTTTCAGGTTGAAACTTGTTTGAAAACTCACTTTGAACAAAAGTTATAGCTGTTTTGCATCACAGGTCACAAATAGCGTTTTCTCAGCGAGAGAAGGCCAAAATGAGCACTTCATGCATAACTCCTGTATTTTGAGGAGAACTTAGTGAAATCCACCTGTAACTTCAAGCTTATGCATCTTTCTATGCTTTCAGGTTGAAACTTGTCTGAAAACTCACTTTGAACAAAAGTTATGGCTGTTTTATATCACAGGTCACAAATAGCGTTTTCACAGTGAGAGAAGGCCAAAATGAACATTTAATGCATAACTCCTGTATTTTCTGGAAAACTGAGTGAAATCTACCTGTAATTGCAAGTTTATGCATCTTTCTATGCTTTCAGGTTGAAACTTGTCTGAAAACTCACTTTGAAAAAAAGTTATGGCTGTTTTTCATCACAGGTCACAAATAGCGTTTTCTCAGCGAGAGAAGGCCAAAATGAACAGTTTATGTATAATTGCTGTATTTTGAGGAAAACTGACTGAAATCAACCTGTAACTTCAAGCTTATGCATCTTTCTATGCTTTCAGGTTGAAACTTGTCTTAAAACTCACTTCGAACACAAGTTATGGCTGTTTTTCCTCACAGGTCACAAATAGCGTTTTCTCAGCGAGAGAAGGCCAAAATGAACAGGTTATGTATAATTGCTGTATTTTGAGGAAAACTGACTGAAATCAACCTGTAACTTCAAGCTTATGCATCTTTCTATGCTTTCAGGTTGAAACTTGTCTTAAAACTCACTTCGAACACAAGTTATGGCTGTTTTTCCTCACAGGTCACAAATCGCGTTTTCTCAGCGAGAGAAGGCCAAAATGAACAGGTTATGTATAATTGCTGTATTTTGAGGAAAACTGACTGAAATCAACCTGTAACTTCAAGCTTATGCATCTTTCTATGCTTTCAGGTTGAAACTTGTCTTAAAACTCACTTCGAACACAAGTTATGGCTGTTTTTCATCACAGGTCACAAATAGCGTTTTCTCAGCGAGAGAAGGCCAAAATGAACACTTCATGCATAACTCCTGTATTTTGAGGAGAACTTAGTGAAATCCACCTGTAACTTCAAGCTTATGCATCTTTCTATGCTTTCCAGTTGAAACTTGTCTGAAAACTCACTTTGAAGAAAAGTAATGGTTGTTTTGTGTCACAGGTCACAAATAGCGTTTTCTCAGCAAGAGAAGGCCAAAATGAACACTTCGTGCGTATTGCTGTATTTTGAGGAAAACTGAGTGAAATCCACCTGTAACTTCAATTTTGTGCATCTTTCTATGCTTTCAGGTTGAAACTTTTCTGAAAACTCACTTTGAACAAAAGTTATGGCTTTTTTGCTTCACAAGTCACAAATAGCGTTTTCTCAGCGAGAGAAGGCCAAAATTAACACTTCATGCATAACTCTTTTATTTTGAGGAAAACTGAGTGAAATCCACCTGTAACTTCAAGTTTGTGCATCCTTCTATGCTTTCAGGTTGAAACTTGTCTGAAAACTCACTTTGAACAAAAGTTACGGCTGTTTTGGATCACAGGACACAAATAGCGTTTTCTCAGCGAGAGAAGGCCAAAATGAACACGTCATGCATAACTCCTGTATTTTGAGGAAAACTGAGTGAAATCCACCTGTAACTTCAAGTTTGTGCATCCTTCTATGCTTTCAGGTTGAAACTTGTCTGAAAACTCACTTTGAACAAAAGTTATGGCTGTTTTGCTTCACAGGTCACAAATAGCGTTTTCTCAGCGAGAGAAGGCCAAAATGAACACTTAATGAATAACTCCTTTATTTTGAGGAAAACTGAGTGAAATCCATCTGTAACTTAAAGCTTATGCATCTTTCTATGCTTTCAAGTTGAAACTTGTCTGAAAACTTACTTTGAAGAAAAGTAATGGTTGTTTTGTGTAACAGGTCACAAATAGCGTTTTCTCAGCAAGAGAAGGCCAAAATGAACACTTTGTGCGTATTGTTGTATTTTGAGTAAAACTGAGTGAAATCCACCTGCAACTTGAAGTTTCTGCATCTTTCTATGCTTTCAGATTGAAACTTGTCTGAAAACTCACTTTGAAAAAAAGTTATGGCTGTTTTGCATCACAGGTCACAAATAGCGTTTTCTCAGCGAGAGAAGGCCAAAATTAACTCTTCATGCATAACTCTTTTATTTTGAGAAAAACTGAGTGAAATCCACCTGTAACTTCAAGTTTGTGCATCCTTCTATGCTTTCAGGTTGAAACTTGTCTGAAAACTCACTTTGAACAAAAGTTACGGCTGTTTTATATCACAGGTCACAAATAGCGTTTTCTCAGCGAGAGAAGGCCAAAATGAACACGTCATGCATAACTCCTGTATTTTGAGGAAAACTGAGTGAAATCCACCTGTAACTTCAAGTTTGTGCATCCTTCTATGCTTTCAGGTTGAAACTTGTCTGAAAACTCACTTTGAACAAAAGTTATGGCTGTTTTGCTTCACAGGTCACAAATAGCGTTTTCTCAGCGAGAGAAGGCCAAAATGAACACTTAATGAATAACTCCTTTATTTTGAGGAAAACTGAGTGAAATCCATCTGTAACTTAAAGCTTATGCATCTTTCTATGCTTTCAAGTTGAAACTTGTCTGAAAACTTACTTTGAAGAAAAGTAATGGTTGTTTTGTGTAACAGGTCACAAATAGCGTTTTCTCAGCAAGAGAAGGCCAAAATGAACACTTTGTGCGTATTGTTGTATTTTGAGTAAAACTGAGTGAAATCCACCTGCAACTTGAAGTTTCTGCATCTTTCTATGCTTTCAGATTGAAACTTGTCTGAAAACTCACTTTGAAAAAAAGTTATGGCTGTTTTGCATCACAGGTCACAAATAGCGTTTTCTCAGCGAGAGAAGGCCAAAATTAACTCTTCATGCATAACTCCTGTATTTTGAGGAAAACTGAGTGAAATCCACCTGTAACGTCAAGTTTGTGCATCTTTCTATGCTTTCAGGTTGAAACTTGTCTGAAAACTCACTTTGAACAAAATTTACCGCTGTTTTGCATCACAGGTCACAAAAAGCATTTTCTCAGTGAGAGAAGGCCATTAAAGGTGCAAGCAGCATTGTTAGGTCTGAGCCCCTGCACGGCCTGCGGCCGCATCCTTGACACCGGCCTGAATCCAACGGTGTCTTGGTCAAATCCCTGGGCCTTGTAGTTTAGGAGATAGAAGCCTGAGTCTGATCGGACAGTGAGAGCAGAGCTGAGAGCTGGCCCTTTAAGAACCCCTCCCCCACTGCTCTGTCTTTGATCTGTAATAGAGTGGAGAGCAGAGGAGGAGCAACAGAATTGTAGTGTGGAAAAGCTTAATAAGTCGGCAAACGTTGGTCAAAAGTGAATCATAATACCATATTTTTGTAGGGATTTTTGTCAGGAATGTAGTGGTGTGTTTTTAAAAGCTATGGGATGTATGGTGTAGACGTGAGAAGCATTTGTTGTACAGTATGTACCCTGAGAGGACACGGTCTCCCCATAGACTTCCACTGTAAGCGTGAAACGTGTATCCCCCACTTTGAGGGCTTGAAAATCCAAACCGAGTAATTAATATAAAATTCTTTAGCAACTTTTAATCAGCACAGTTGGGAGACTAAAGTGTGAAAGTTTGGAAGTGATGCCATTAATGGCCTAGGAGGATATAGATTTTGTTCGGGGAGTAAAAAAAGTCCTTTTTTGGACAGTTTTGTACAATTTGTGGATATTCACTTGTAGACAGGTGAGAGGTCAGAGTGTATGAATTGTTCGTCTTGATGAGACGAGTCCAACGGTGTTGGTCCCATGTCTGTGGGACATTCGTGGGAGGAGTTATAGCGCTCCAAATTATAAAAAAAATTATCTTTTGTTGTGTGGCTCCCTAGGTGGCGCTATAGACTTTTGTGTTGTTTTTCTGTTTGATTAGTGAATGTTTAGCCAACCCGTACAATTGTGCCGAATTTCAGCAAATTTCATGCATGTTCAGGGGGTGAAATTAGATTATGCGCATTATGCGCATATTGCGCGCTCATTGACAGCAAGAACAGTCTAGTACCAGGTTTTGAATGGGTTTGTATGTGAAAACCGGCTCCGGGCCGAGTTGCTTCATGGGTTTGGGGGGGGGGGGGGGGCTGGGACAGACAGGGGGGGGGGCTGGGACACTGTTTAGTGTGTGTTTTTAGTGCTGCTAATGTGTTGCTCTGTGGAGAAAACATAATAGGGTCTTTTCCTGAAGTACCTTCAGGCTCAGGCCCTAAAAATGAACACTTCATGCATAATTGCTGTATTTTGAGGAAAAATGACTGAAATCCACCTGTAACTTCAAGTTTATGCATCTTTCTATGCTTTCAGGTTGAAACTTGTCTGAAAACTCACTTTGAACAAAAGTTAAGGCTGTTTTGTGTCACAGGTCACAAATAGCGTTTTCTCAGCAAGAGAAGCCCAAAATCAACACTTCGTGCGTATTGCTGTATTTTGAGGAAAACTGATTGAAATCCACCTGTCACTTCAAGTTTGTGCATCTTTCTATGCTTTCAGGTTGAAACTTGTCTGAAAACTCTCTTTGAACAAAAGTTAAGGCTGTTTTGCATCACAGTTCACAAATAGCGTTTTCTCAGCGAGAGAAGGCCAAAATGAACACTTCATGCAAAACTCCTGTATTTTCAGGAAAACTGAGTGAAATCTACCTGTAATTTCAAGTTTATGCATCTTTCTATGCTTTCAGGTTGAAACTTGTCTGAAAACTCACTTTGAACAAAAGTTATGGCTGTTTTTCATCACAGGTCACAAATAGCGTTTTCTCAGCGAGAGAAGGCCAAAATGAACACTTCATGCATAACTCCTGTATTTTAAGGAGAACTTAGTGAAATCCACCTGTAACTTCAAGCTTATGCATCTTTCTATGCTTTCAGGTTGAAACTTGTCTTAAAACTCACTTCGAACACAAGTTATGGCTGTTTTTCATCACAGGTCACAAATAGCGTTTTCACAGTGAGAGAAGGCCAAAATGAACATTTAATGCATAACTCCTGTATTTTCTGGAAAACTGAGTGAAATCCACCTGTAACTTCAAGTTTATGCATCTTTCTATGCTGTCAGATTGAAACTTGTCTGAAAACTCACTTTGAACAAAAGTTAAGGCTGTTTTGCATCACAGGTCACAAATAGTGTTTTCTCAGCGAGAGAAGGCCAAAATGAACACTTCATGCAAAACTCCTGTATTTTCAGGAAAACTGAGTGAAATCCACCTGTAACTTCAAGCTTATGCATCTTTCTATGCTTTCCAATTGAAACTTGTCTGAAAACTCACTTTGAAGAAAAGTAATGGTTGTTTTGTGTCACAGGTCACAAATAGCGTTTTCTCAGCAAGAGAAGGCCAAAATAAACACTTTGTGCGTATTGCTGTATTTTGAGGAAAACTGACTGAAATCCACCTGTAACTTCAAGTTTCTGCATCTTTCTCTGCTTTCAGATTGAAACTTGTCTGAAAACTCACTTTGAACAAAAGTTACGGCTGTTTTGCATCACAGCACACAAATAGCATTTTCTCAGCGAGAGAAGGCCAAAATGATCACTTCATGCATAACTCCTGTATTTTGAGGAAAACTGAGTGAAATCCACCTGTAACTTCAAGTTTGTGCATCTTTCTATGCTTTCAGGTTGAAACTTCTCTGAAAACTCACTTTGAACAAAAGTTATGGCTGTTTTGCATCACAGGTCACAAATAACGTTTTCTCAGCGAGAGAAGGCCAAAATGAACATTTCATGCATAACTCTTTTATTTTGAGGAAAACTGAGTGAAATCCACCTGTAACTTCAAGTTTGTGCATCTTTCTATGCTTTCAGCTTGAAAGTTGTCTGAAAACTCACTTTGAACAAAAGTTATGGCTGTTTTGTATCACAGGTCACAAATATGGTTTTCTCAGCGAGAGAAGGCCAAAATGAACACTTTATATATAATTGCTGTATTTTGAAGAAAGCTGACTGAAATCAACCTGCAACTTCAAGTTTATGCATCTTTCTATGCTTTCAGGTTGAAACTTGTTTGAAAACTCACTTTGAACAAAAGTTATAGCTGTTTTGCATCACAGGTCACAAATAGCGTTTTCTCAGCGAGAGAAGGCAAAAATGAGCACTTCATGCAGAACTCCTGTATTTTGAGGAGAACTTAGTGAAATCCACCTGTAACTTCAAGCTTATGCATCTTTCTATGCTTTCAGGTTGAAACTTGTCTGAAAACTCACTTTGAACAAAAGTTATGGCTGTTTTATATCACAGGTCACAAATAGCGTTTTCACAGTGAGAGAAGGCCAAAATGAACATTTAATGCATAACTCCTGTATTTTCTGGAAAACTGAGTGAAATCCACCTGTAACTTCAAGTTTATGCATCTTTCTATGCTTTCAGATTGAAACTTGTCTGAAAACTCACTTTGAAGAAAAGTAATGGTTGTTTTGTGTCACAGGTCACAAATAGCGTTTTCTCAGCAAGAGAAGGCCAAAATAAACACTTTGTGCGTATTGCTGTATTTTGAGGAAAACTGATTGAAATCCACCTGTAACTTCAAGTTTCTGCATCTTTCTCTTCTTTCAGATTGAAACTTGTCTGAAAACTCACTTTGAACAAAAGTTACGGCTGTTTTGCATCACAGGTCACAAATAGCATTTTCTCAGCGAGAGAAGGCCAAAATGATCACTTCATGCATAACTCCTGTATTTTGAGGAAAACTGAGTGAAATCCACCTGTAACTTCAAGTTTGTGCATCTTTCTATGCTTTCAGGTTGAAACTTGTCTGAAAACTCACTTTGAACAAAAGTTACGGCTGTTTTGCATCACAGGTCACAAATAGCGTTTTCTCAGTGAGAGAAGGCCATTAAAGCTGCAAGCAGCATTGTTAGGTCTGAGCCTCTGCACGGCCTGCGGCCGCATCCTTGACATCGGCCTGAATCCAACGGTGTCTTGGTCAAATCCCTGGGCCTTGTAGTTTAGGTGATAGAAGCCTGAGTCTGATCGGACAGTGAGAGCAGAGCTGAGAGCTGGCCCTTTAAGAACCCCTCCCCCACTGCTCTGTCTTTGATCTGTGATAGAGTGGAGAGCAGAGGAGGAGCAACAGAATTGTAGTGTGGAAAAGCTGAATAAGTCGGCATCCATTGGTCAAAAGTGAATCATAATACCATATTTTTGTAGGGATTTTTGTCAGGAATGTAGTGGTGTGTTTTTAAAAGCTATGGGATGTATGGTGTAGACGTGAGAAGCATTTGTTGTACAGTATGTACCCTGAGAGGACACGGTCTCCTCATAGACTTCCACTGTAAGCGTGAAACGTGTATCCCCCACTTTGAGGGCTTGAAAATCCAAACCGAGTAATGAATATAAAATTCTTTAGCAACTTTTAATCAGCACAGTTGGGAGACTAACGTGTGAAAGTTTGGAAGTGATGCCATTAATGGCCTAGGAGGATATAGATTTTGTTCGGGGAGTAAAAAAAGTCCTTTTTTGGACAGTTTTGTACAATTTGTGGATATTCACTTGTAGAAAGGTGAGAGGTCAGAGTGTATGAATTGTTCGTCTTGATGAGACGAGTCCAACGGTGTTGGTCCCATGTCTGTGGGACATTCGTGGGAGGAGTTATAGCGCTCCAAATTATTTAAAAAATTATCTTGTAGTTGTGTGGCTCCCTAGGTGGCGCTATAGACTTTTGTGTTGTTTTTCTGTTTGATTAGTGAATGTTTAGCCAACCCCGACAATTGTGCCGAATTTCAGCAAATTTCATGCATGTTCAGGGGGTGAAATTAGATTATGCGCATTATGCGCATATTGCGCGCTCATTGACAGCAAGAACAGTCTAGTACCAGGTTTTGAATGGGTGTGTATGTGAAAACCGGCTCTGGGCCGTCTGGCCGAGTTGCTTCATGGGTTTGGGGGGGGCTGGGACACTGTTTAGTGTGTGATTTTAGTGCTGCTTATGTGTTGCTCTGCGGAGCAAAAATAATAGGGTCTTTTCCTGAAGTACCTTCAGGCTCAGGCCCTAAAAATGAACACTTCATGCATAATTGCTGTATTTTGAGGAAAAATGACTGAAATCCACCTGTAACTTCAAGTTTTGGCATCTTTCTATGCTTTCAGGTTGAAACTTGTCTGAAAACTCACTTTGAACAAAAGTTATGGCTGTTTTGTATCACAGGTCACAAATAGTGTTTTCTCAGTGAGAGAAGAACAAAATGAACACTTTATGCAAAACTCCTGTATTTTCAGGAAAACTGAGTGAAATCTACCTGTAATTTCAAGTTTATGCATCTTTCTATGCTTTCAGGTTGAACTTTCACTTCGAAGTCATTTTGAAAAAAAATTACGTGTTTGATGATCACGGTTCACGAAGACTGTTTTCAAAACAAAAGAAGACATTTTAAACATTTCATGCAGAACTCCTTTATTTTGAGAAAAACTGCCTTAAATCCACCTCTAACTTCAAGTTTATGCATCTTTCTATGCTTTCAGGTTGAAACTTGTCTGAAAACTCACTTTGAACAAATGTTATGGCTGTTTTTCATCACAGGTCACAAATAGCGTTTTCTCAGCGAGAGAAGGCCAAAATGAACACTTTATGTATAATTGCTGTATTTTGAAGAAAACTGACTGAAATCAACCTGCAACTTCAAGTTTATGCATCTTTCTATGCTTTCAGGTTGAAACTTGTCTGAAAACTCACTTTGAACAAAAGTTATGACTGTTTTATATCACAGGTCACAAATAGCGTTTTCACAGTGAGAGAAGACCAAAATGAACATTTAATGCATAACTCCTGTATTTTCTGGAAAACGTAGTGAAATCCACCTGTAACTTCAAGTTTCTGCATCTTTCTATGCTTTCAGATTGAAACTTGTCTGAAAACTCACTTTGAACAAAAGTTATGGCATTTTTGTATCACAGGTCACAAGGAGCGTTTTCTCAGCGAGAGAAGGCCAAAATGATCACTTCATGCATAATTCCTGTATTTTGAGGAAAACTGAGTGAAATCTACCTGTAACTTCAAGTTTATGCATCTTTCTATGCTTTCAGGTTGAACTTTCACTTCGAAGTCAGTTTGAAAAAAATTACCTCTTTGATGATAACGGTTCACCAAGAATGTTTTCAAAACAAAAGAAGACATTTTAAACATGTCATGCAGAACTCCTTTATTTTGAGAAAAACTGCCTGAAATCCACCTCTAACTTCAAGTTTATGCATCTTTCTATGCTTTCAGGTTGCAACTTGTCTGAAAACTCACTTTGAAAAAAATTATGGCTGTTTTAGATAAATTTATTCATATATTTGCTTTAGATGTAGATTAATCCACACATATATATTTGCTTGAACTGTAGCTAAATTTATACATATAGTTACTTAAAATAGAGTGCAGGAAACACAAGGCAGCGAAGCACAGACCAGATTGTATAAGAGAGGACACAGGTGAAAAGGTCACAACAGGGAATAGCAGGAGTGTAGCTCATGGCTAGCATCACTCCCTCAAACTAATTAAGTCAGAACAGAGTCCACAGAATTTCTATGGTAGGATGAAGTAGAGGGAGTCAGAAGTAGATAAGAGCAAGGTCGTGAATCAGGGAAAGAGAGGTTTTGATCTTCACAGCTGCAACAAGAAGGCCACGATGGAACAGAAGGTACTGGCACGCCGTCAGACAGAAGAATCTGCAAAATAACACGAAGATCAAAAATACACACTTACACGCAGAAGCGATCACGTAAGCACCTCCTTGTAACACATAAAACTGGAGAAGATAGTTCGATCGTTGGACTTCTTGCCCCAACGCCAGAGACGACGCATCTGCGTATGCTGACTCCAGCATAGGGGAAGACGATCTCCAGAGCTCTGTATTCTTTCCTGTTAATCTGAATAAATTCTTTTGAACCAACTGGAAGGTGTCCTCTCCGGATATTGAACAGCGCAATACATAGACTCTGTGGGTCCTTCTGATTGATTAATGATGACTTGTTGAAAAATTCCTACAGAAACTTGGTGACCCTGACGTGATCTGGAGGAGAGACATCGGTAACTCGGTCGATTGAGGACCATCCCGAGTGACTTCGGACTTCTCAATTCTCTGACGGCGCCGATAAAATAAGGTAAGCAGTCACCTGTTGTATCGAAGTACTGCCATTGGACAATCCAAATTAAGAGAATTGTGAAGACCACCGTCATTCATAGTGAATTGGACACATCAAAGATTAACAGAAAAGAAATAATCAAAGATCGAAGAGAGGGTTCGACTTTGAATTAATCGGAGAGAGGGTCCGATTTAAAATGTTGGAGTGAGGGTCCAATATAGTGACAAACGGCGCTAGTGGGTATAAGGCCCGGGGCAATAGAGTCCCCCGAATATTAATTGGACAGCGGTAAATTGGCGCTACGGGCTTGGCAGGCTTAAGGGTCGGAGTCCATTGAGTTAATAACTCATAAAGGAGAAGTCACAGAAGAATAAGAGAAGTAAAAGACGTCAAGAAAAGAATAAAAAAATAAAAAACGTGCACAGGGATTTGTGTGGGTGGTTTCTGAGGCATCCAAAACAGACAAAGTGGGAAGAATAAGTAATGAGACTGTTGCAGTGAGTAACATCCGCCCCTCAGTAAAATCGAGTGGTAGAAGCTTGTTGGGAAAACTGCAACCTCTCTGATTAAAATTACTTACCCAGTCTGTATGTCTCTGGGGTCTGTGGGAATTTTGGGATTGGACACTTGGTGAGGAGTCAGTAAAATTCTCAGACCTATGTTTCCTCATCGCACTACCTTGGATAGCGTAGAAGCAGATGAGGAGAGATAACTGAGGAGGACAAGATCCACTGACACCTCTATAAGTGTGTGTGGCCACATTTGAACTGTGTTGTGTGATCCTAATTGTGAAAGACCATGGCAAACAATGATAAACTTAACTGTGAACAGTGGGAGTTGTGGTGGAAAGGCCTAATATCGCAGGCGATATCTGGCTATTGTGGTGATGACAAGGGCAAGAAAACATTGAGACAGAACATTGATGAATACACTAAACAATGCAAAGGACAGAAGTGGTGGGGAGTCGGTGGACTCCAGTGTATTAGGGACAGATTGTGTGTGGATGAGAAGGCGGCGTATGATGAAGTGATGGATCATGACAAAGTGAAACCCGGCAGATTGAGCCGGAAGAAGCATGCTAAAGCAGGTCAGAAGAAAGATGAGTGGAGAGCAATGTTGCATTTGATAGCCATGGCAGCCGGAACCAGGTGTCACATACAGAAGCTGAAAGGGACGCAGGAGAAACCTCCTCCGTACTCAGGTCTGTCGGCACCTCCAGCGCCTGCGGCAGTGTTGCAGATGCCTGTTAACTCGGTGAAGGGAGATGTACAGGTGGAGTTTGAGGAAGAGGAGGATGAGGCCTCTGGTGGACAGGGACAGTCAGAGTACAATGAGGTGAGAGAGCAGTTAGAAGAAGCTAGAAGGAGACTAGAAGAAGAGAGATTGAGAAATGAAGGTGGAAACAGGGAAAGTAGAGAGGACAGGGAGAAGAGAGAGAGAGATGAGCAAGCATATAGAGACACAGAAGAAGAAGATGGTGGACTACTAGAGAATAATGGTGACAAACCACAGGAGGACAAAACTGACCATGACGCAGCTGACAAACCCGCCCCTACGAAAAAGAAAAGCAGATCTACAGCAGAACCCAGACTGTTTGTAAACCCCCTACTGAGACCTGAGCCCCCTAAAAAGTGTGCAAAGCCCAGTACTGATGAAAGATGGATGTCAGTCAGAAAACTACAGACAAGAACAGAATATCACTCGCCTCACTCCAGAGGAGGGGATCCCAGAGAGACGCTACCTGATAGACCTCCACTGACACCAAAACCACGTGATAAAGATCACAAATATATGCCAGGAAAACTGAAATGTGACATTGTGTTCGAGCGCGAAGACTCTGATGATGACGTGCCAACACAAAAAAGCCGTCCACCCAGTCGAGCACCCAGTAGACCAGGAAGCCGTTCTGCTAGCCCTGTGTCTTATCACACACGCAGTAAATCTACAGGCAGGAGTAGCAAAACAACGACGTTCGCTATGCCGCTGATACAACAACCGGGGGGTGGGGAAGTGACATACAAACCGTGGCCACTCGCTGACAGAGACACGTTGGTTAGACGCCTCCCCAGTTTATGGGATGAGGGTGCAGGACCCTGGCTGACAAAGTTACACTCCCTGACAGCGGGGACTACACTCTCCATAGGGGACATGAGAGCCCTGGTAGGAGCGTGTACTTCAGTATCACGTGTACTAGACATCGACACAGAAGCTGACACTAACGGTGTACCTGATAACATGCCTTACACACAAATAGCGAGAGTGTGGGGAAATGCACTGAGAAGGGCAATTCCGCCCTCATGCACAGCCCCTCACACAGTGTTTTCCAGACAGCCTGGTGAGTCTCCCTCCTCCTTCATAAACAGATGTGAGGATGAGTGGGAGAACAGAACAGGTGAAAGACCAACTCATTCCCCGCTAGCAGCCACTCAATTTAAAATGGCTCTGTTAACAGGAGTGTCACAGAAGGTGCGCAGTGAGATGGAAAATGATCCTCATTGCAGTGGAGATAACTTGGCACAGTGGTGCAGAGTGTTTACTCACAGACTCAGACAGGAAGACAGCGACTTAGCTAAATCTAATAAAGAATTAGAGGACTTGAAGATGCAACTGACTAAACTCCAACTAGCACAAGCTAGAGAACAAGCAACCGGTGCTAAGAAATCTGCCAAAGCAGAGAAACAGATGGTGCAACAGCAGGCTACATCTGCACCACCGGCACCAGTAATGCCTGCACCTGTGGTACCAGCTTTACCGCACTATCCACTGCAGTACCAGTGGGCTCCACCTGGACCCCAGCCTCAGTATTATCAGGCCCCTCTCCAACGAGGAGGAGGAGGCAGAGAGCGCGGATACTTTCAACAGAGAGGAGGAGGCAGTGGTCGGGGAGGTGGAAACGGTAACCAGGGGCCGCCGCAGGGGGAGGGATGTTATGTCTGCGGGGCACTAGATCACTGGGCACGAAACTGTCCTAATAAACCTCCATTCCAGAGGGGACGTGGGCGTGGTCTGGGAGGACCACCACAGGACCATCGGGCACCACAACAATATCTGACTCCACAAAGATACCAGATGCCTCAGTGGGAAAGGGAGGACTGGTACCTGCCGCCACAATAGGGGTGCCCGGTTCCAACAGCAGGGGGATTGGCTGACCTCCTGTTAAGAGTGAGAGTAGAGGAAGTAGCTGTTGACATGCTGGTGGATACAGGAGCAAAATATTCTACTATAAATCATAGCCTCCCAGAAGCTCTTATCTCTGACAGAAAAGTGGAACTAGTGGGTTTTAATGGCCAGCCAACTGCCATCCCATTTACCCACCCCCTCCGAACAGCAGTCAGTGGACAAACTTTGCAGCATCGGTTTGTGTACTCTCCATCCTGTCCTATTCCCCTGATGGGAAGAGACTTGTTGACTAAATGCAATGCTTCTATTTTGTGTGGTGAAACGGGACTGGAAATATCTTTCACTGATGGAATAAAGATGACACCTACCAACTCGGTGCTGACCTCCTCAGTGACTGGACAATGGTTGATGCATCAACCTGAAGTTAAAGAGAATGTGAACGCTACCATCTACTGGGCAGAACTGTGTCTAGATGAACCTGGTCCCCAAAGTCTGATGACTCTTTTCCATCAATGGCGCCCATGGATTAACTCCATGCACCCCTATGATCCTCCTACTGATCCGTATCATTGTACTCTCCTCTATGATCGATATCAGACTAATGAGGTATATGAAGACGCGTTTAGTCAAGTGACTGGTTCACACTGGATGCTGCAGTCAGATTGTATATATGTAAATAAAACAGGAGTGACAGCCCATGTGGTGTTGACCCTCGAACAAGATGAATGGTTTGGAGATACCTCAGTCCCACATATCTCACTGTTGGTGGGAGTTAGAGTGGATGCTAAGGATCTCGGACCAATGACTAAAGCGGCCCATTTAGCGACCAACTGGAAACAGACACAGGTGGAAGGCTTAACATATTCAGCCTCCCTAGAGACTTATCGCATCACTCATCACACTGTGACCCCATCGGTGTTGCAACAGTGTGAGTTGACAAGACAACATGGACGTGAAAATTCAGATAGTGACATGACTACAGAACTCCTCAGTACCATATCGCCTTCAGTGTGGTCAGAAGGAAAAACAGATGTAGGACACTGTGACCCTGAAACACCAGTAACATTTGAAGTGTCACCCGGACCGCCCGTTTGGATATCACAATATCCACCTAAGCCCGGTGCTGTCGGGCCCATCACTCAGATTACCAAGGACCTTGAACAAAAAGGTGTTCTGGAGGCTTCCACCTCTACCTGGAACACTCCTATTCTACCTGTAGGGAAACCCAACGGAGATTGGAGAATGGCTCATGACTTGAGAGCTGTTAATGCACGTGTAATTACGCCTCCTATCCCGGTTCTAAATCCGCACACTGCCCTGTCTCAACTATCTCCAACACAACAGTTTTTTACAGTGATTGATTTAGCAAATGCATTTTTTTCAATACCTCTGCCAGTTGAACTGCGCAAATACTTTGCATTCACATGGAACGAACACAGATATCAGTACACCGTTCTACCTCAGGGATTCTCTCTCTCACCTGGCCTGTTCAATCGTGCGCTACATGAACATTTATCTAAAACCCTCCACCTCCCGCCAGATTGTATGTTACTACAGTATGTAGACGATCTTCTCATTGCCGCACCCACTGAATCTGAGTGTCTACAAGCCACCCAGGCATGCTTGAAATCCCTAGCCTTAGGAGGCTTTAAAGCGTCAAAATCCAAATTACAATGTGCGCGCTCCCAAGTAACATTTTTGGGAAGACTAGTTGCCGGTAATGCCACTTCCATTTCTGCAGAGCATCGTAACGCTATTCTGAGATATCCCAAGCCTCAAACAGTTTGTGACATGATGTCATTTCTGGGCCTCACAGGCTACAGCCGTCATCATATTAGCGACTACAATCATAAGACGACCCCTCTTCGCTGCCTAGTTAACGAACAGGGACTGAAGAATAGGTTTAATCCCTTGGTGTGGACACCAGAGGCAGAGGACTCATTTGTTCAAGTGAAACAAGAACTAGCAACAGCAGCCGCTCTTACAGCGCCAAATTACTCTCAGACTTTTTACCTTGATGTTTCTGAAAAAGGCAACACCATGAATGGTGTTCTTTTCCAGAAAACAGGGGGTGGTAGGTGAGCAGTGTTAAAGTATTTGAGTGTAGCATTAGACACAGTCGAAACCAAACAACCACCTTGCGTAAGATACGCAGCAGGATTGGCTAAATTACTACACAAAAGTGAACATCTCATAGCAGGACACCCATGTACAATCTTGACCTCTCATGGAGTTGTGGGGTTGGTATCCTCTGAGGCATTTACTCTGACAGGAACAAGACAGTCCAGAATAGAGAAAGCTTTGTTGGCACCTAATTTGACTTACACCCACGAGGGGATAAATATGGCAGATCACATGACAGAAGGGGAACCGCACGAGTGCGCCCCGAGAGCCATACAAGACTCCAAACTGAGAGAGGACCTGACGGCAACACCTAATCATGACGCCACATGCACATTGTTTTCTGATGGATGTTGTTTTAGAAAACATGATGGTTCACTTTCCGCAGCATGGGCGGTAGTGAAACTATCTGCAGATGGAACTTATGAAACCCTAGCAACAGGGCAAGTGATAGAGGGCCCCTCAGCACAGAAGGCAGAAATTGTGGTACTCATTGAGGCATGCAAATTAGGGAAGGGACAGAAAGTGAACATATACACGGACTCAGCATACGCGGTTAACACAACGCATGTGCAACTCACAGAATGGAAAAGAGGAGGCTACTGCACCTCCACAGGCACACCAATTAGACATGAGACCATAATGAGAGAACTAGAGGAAGCACTTATGCTCCCGGAAACAGTTGCAGTCGTGAAGTGCAAGGGACATGATACGAGCAGAACTATAGTAGCTAAGGGAAATCAAGCTGCAGATATGGCTGCAAAGCAAGCAGCAGGATATTCCCCGACATACCAAATGATGACAACAGAGACCAACATGACCGACCTGAAACCCAGACGGATCAGTGACTAGAGCATTAGATAGACTGAGGGCTTTGTCGATAGAATTAAAGGAGCATTCAGGAATTGATGATCCATTCACAGGCTGGCTTGAAAATATGTTCGGCAAATGGTCGGGAATGATTAAGAGTGTTCTCTCTGGTATTTTGGTTGCGTTTGCATTATTGATTATTGTTGGTTGTTGTTGTATCCCACTAATCAGATCTATGTGTGAGCGTGTCATTTCAGCAGCAGTGGAGAAGAAAGTTAATATGCAGAATGGGCCTCCGCCAGCATACCAGATGCTGACCACCACTGAACCCTCAGCTCCTTCCCTGGCTGAGTATGAACTTGAGCTCGTCTGGGTAGATGAGTACACTGATGAGACCCCACAATTGGATGATCAGCTATAAATTTATCCAGCTGAAAAAGTGAGCACTTAGTAGTGCTCAATAGGGGGAAATGTTGATAAATTTATTCATATATTTGCTTTAGATGTAGATTAATCCACACATATATATTTGCTTAAACTGTAGTTAAATTTATACATATAGTTACTTAAAATAGAGTGCAGGAAACACAAGGCAGCGAAGCACAGACCAGATTGTATAAGAGAGGACACAGGTGAAAAGGTCACAACAGGGAATAGCAGGAGTGTAGCTCATGGCTAGCATCACTCCCTCAAACTAATTAAGTCAGAACAGAGTCCACAGAATTTCTATGGTAGGATGAAGTAGAGGGAGTCAGAAGTAGATAAGAGCAAGGTCGTGAATCAGGGAAAGAGAGGTTTTGATCTTCACAGCTGCAACAAGAAGGCCACGATGGAACAGAAGGTACTGGCACGCCGTCAGACAGAAGAATCTGCAAAATAACACGAAGATCAAAAATACACACTTACACGCAGAAGCGATCACGTAAGCACCTCCTTGTAACACATAAAACTGGAGAAGATAGTTTGATCGTTGGACTTCTTGCCCCAACGCCAGGGACGACGCATCTGCGTATGCTGACTCCAGCATAGGGGAAGACGATCTCCAGAGCTCTGTATTCTTTCCTGTTAATCTGAATAAATTCTTTTGAACCAACTGGAAGGTGTCCTCTCCGGATATTGAACAGCGCAATACATAGACTCTGTGGGTCCTTCTGATTAATGATGACTTGTTGAAAAATTCCTACACTGTTTTGCATCAAAGGTCACAAATAGCGTTTTCTCAGGGAGAGAAGGCCAAAATGAACACTTCATTCATAACTCCTATATTTTGAGGAAAACTGAGTGAAATCCACCTGTAACTTCAAGTTTATGCATCTTTCTATGCTTTCAGGTTGAACTTTCACTTCGAAGTCATTTTGAAAAAAAATTACCTCTTTGATGATCACGGTTCACCAAGAATGTTTTCAAAACAAAAGAAGACATTTTAAACACTTCATGCAGAACTCCTGTATTTTTTGGAAAACTGCATGAAATCCACCTGTAACTTCAAGTTTATGCATCTTTCTATGCTTTCAGGTTGAAACTTGTCTGAAAACTCACTTCACTGATCGGACAGTGAGAACAGAGCTGAGAGCTGGCCCTTTAAGAACCCCTCCCCCACTGCTCTGTCTTTGATCTGTAATAGAGTGGAGAGCAGAGGAGGAGCAACAGAATTGTAGTGTGGAAAAGCTGAATAAGTCGGCATACGTTGGTCAAAAGTGAATCATAATACCATATTTTTGTAGGGATTTTTGTCAGGAATGTAGTGGTGTGTTTTTAAAAGCTATGGGATGTATGGTGTAGACGTGAGAAGCATTTGTTGTACAGTATGTACCCTGAGAGGACACGGTCTCCCCATAGACTTCCACTGTAAGCGTGAAACGTGTATCCCCCACTTTGAGGGCTTGAAAATCCAAACCGAGTAATTAATATAAAATTCTTTAGCAACTTTTAATCAGCACAGTTGGGAGACTAAAGTGTGAAAGTTTGGAAGTGATGCCATTAATGGCCTAGGAGGATATAGATTTTGTTCGGGGAGTAAAAAAAGTCCTTTTTTGGACAGTTTTGTACAATTTGTGGATATTCACTTGTTGACAGGTGAGAGGTCAGAGTGTATGAATTGTTCGTCTTGATGAGACGAGACCAACGGTGTTGGTCCCATGTCTGTGGGACATTCGTGGGAGGAGTTATAGCGCTCCAAATTATAAAAAAAATTATCTTGTAGTTGTGTGGCTCCCTAGGTGGCGCTATAGACTTTTGTGTTGTTTTTCTGTTTGATTAGTGAATGTTTAGCCAACCCGTACAATTGTGCCGAATTTCAGCAAATTTCATGCATGTTCAGGGGGTGAAATTAGATTATGCGCGTTATGCGCGTTATGCGCATATTGCGCTCGCTCATTGACAGCAAGAACAGTCTAGTACCAGGTTTTGAATGGGTGTGTATGTGAAAACCGGCTCCGGGCCGCCTGGCCGAGTTGCTTCATGGGTTTGGGGGGGGGGGGGGGGGGGCTGGGACAATGTTTAATGTGTGATTTTAGTGCTGCTAATGTGTTGCTCTGCCGAGCAAAAATAATAGGGTCTTTGCTTGAAGTACCTTCAGGTTCAGGCCCTAAAAATGAACACTTCATGCATAATTGCTGTATTTTGAGGAAAAATGACTGAAATCAACCTGTAACTTCAAGTTTAGGCATCTTTCTATGCTTTCAGGTTGAAACTTGACTGAAAACTCGCTTTGAACAAAAGTTATGACTGTTTTGCATCACAGGTCACAAATAGCGTTTTTTCAGCGAGAGAAGGCCAAAATGAACATTTCATGCATAACTGTTTTATTTTGAGGAAAACTGCGTGAAATCCACCTCTAACTTCTCTTTTATGCATCTTTCTATGCTTTCAGGTTGAAACTTGTCTGAAAACTCACTTTGAACAAAAGTTATGGCTGTTTTGCATCACAGGTCACAAATAGCGTTTTCTCAGCGAGAGAAGACCAAAATTAACACTTCATGCATAACTGCAGTGGAACATACAGGGTCAGATCACTGGGTCATCGTCAGATCCCCATCTGCCTGACATACCAGAGGAAATATGACGGAAAGACAGCGTGAACTCTGGCAGCGATTATAAGACAAGACCGAAAATAAGGAAGCGGGGTAAAAGGGGAGGAGTCAGGCTGCACCTCAAGAAGTGACAGCTTACTCGTCTTCCCCTCCCCTCTCTGATCCTGGGGAACGCACAGTCTCTGCGGAATAAACTTGACGAGCTTCAAGGAAATGCTCCTTTTTTCCGTGACTATAAGGACTGTTGCATCATGGCGTTCACGGAGTCCTGGTTCACAGAGCAGGACTCAGATGCCGATCTTTCTATTGATGGATTTGGAGTCCCAATTCCCCAGGATCGGAACACAGAGACAACAGGGAAATCAAGAGGAGGGGGCGTGTGCATGTAAGTCAACAAGCGCGACTGCACCTCTGTGACAGTGAGGGAGAGTCTCTGCTCATCTGACGTAGAGCTCCTGTCAGTGTCGCTCCGTCCATTCTACCTGCCTCGGGAATTCCTCCAGATATTCATCACAACGGTGTATATTCCCCCCAAAGCAAACCCGACAACTGCAACTAGCACCATATTTGATGTAGTTCAGAAATTACAATCCATGTCACCTGAAGCACCAAATTTCATAATGTGAGATTTTAATCAGGTGTCACTGAAAAAGTCCTTAAAGAACTTTTATCAATATGTGACTTGCACAACTAGGAGAGATAAGACATTGGACCTCTGCTATGGTACAATAAAGGGAGCATATAAATCAATTCGGTTGCCCCCATTAGGTTCTGCTGACCACAACCGTGTGCTCCTTCTCCCTACTTACAGAACTGTGCTAAAAAGGGAAAAAATTCAGACCAAAGAGGTCAAGATCTGGTCTGAGGATTCAACTGCTTGTCTCCAAGGCTGCTTGGACAGCACTGATTGGGAGATGTTTAAGGACTCATGCACAGAGATTGATGAACTCACTGATGTAGTCTGTTCGTATGTGACTTTCTGCGAGAGCATCATCATTCCCACCAAAACAATTAAGGTGTGCCCCAATAATAAACCCTGGATGTCGAAGGATGTCAGGGTTCATCTACAGCAGAAGAGGCTGTCTTTTAACCAGGGGGAACCTTCTGAAATAAATGCAGCTAAAAGAGAGCTGAGAAATGAAATTTTACGGGCCAAACAGAGGTATAAGGCTAAAATAGAGAGCAAACTAGCACAGAACCCTTCTGCAGCCTGGTCCGGAATGAAAACAATGGCAGGCATACAGCAGACAAAGAGCACCTATCTCTCCATGGACGGTTTTGGGTCAAACTGTGAATTAGCCAGTGCCCTTAATCATTTCTATGGGCGATTTGACAAGTTTGACTTTGGTTAGGAAACCGAAAGCCTGAGGTATAAGCTGAAAAATGATCATGAACACCTCATACTAGAACAGAGAGAAGTGGAAAAGTCTCTCCTCTCTCTCCAAGTAAATAAAAGCCCTGGCCCTGATAGAATCAGTGGTATTTTACTAAAGTCATGTGCACATCAATTGAGCTCTATCTTTTGTTACCTTTTTAATATGTCGCTGAGGCAGCAAAAGGTGCCCAGGCTGTGGAAACAGGCCACCATTATTCCTGTTCCCAAAGTTAGCAGACCAACATCTCTGAATGATTTTAGACCAGTTGCTCTTACCTCCCTTTTAATGAAGACATTAGAAAGACTGGTTAAATCAGAGCTTTTAAAAAGGACTGCACATGCTATTGACCCTCTGCAATTTGCTTATAGGGCCCATAGAAGTGTGGAAGATGCCACACTTACCCTTTTAAATCTTTTATTTAAACACTTGGAGGGGAAGAAAACCCACGCTAGACTCACTTTTATTGATTTTTCATCTGCTTTTAACACCATCCAACCGCACATTTTAGCCACAAGGCTTATTGAGCACTTTCACCGAAGCAATAACCTGGTGGGTTGGATTTTAGACTTTTTAACAGAGAGAACTCAGAGAGTCAAGGTGAATGGAGTTTTATCTGAGTCGCTATGCTCTTCTACTGGCTCACCACAAGGATGTGTTCTTTCCCCCTTACTTTTTATTTTTTATACAAACATGTACAAAAGTACTTATGAAAACAGGCACATTTTGAAATTTGCAGATGATACTGTCATTGCACGTCTGTTGTCAAACAGTGAATCCAGCCATGGTCCTGTTTTGAAAGATTTTATTGATTGGTGTGATCGTTCTTTCTTGGTGCTTAATACAGCCAAAACAAAAGATATGATCATTGATTTTAGACTACAGGCTGTAAACCACGATCCCACCGTCATGAAGGGTCAACCTCTGGAATGTGTTGAGAGTTACAGATACCTTGGGACTATCATTGACTCGAAACTAACTTTCAGCTTAAACTGTGAAGCTGTGTGTAAAAAGGGACATCAGCGCTTGTTTTGACTTCGGAGACTGGCCCGTTTTAACATTGATAGATCTATGCTGACCCTGTTTTATCGTGCTTTTATCGAGTCTTTTTTATCCTTCGCCCTGGTCTCTTGGTTTTGGAATTTGTCACTTCAAAACAAAAACTCACTGAACCACATTATTAAGTGGTCTGGCCGGCTTATTGGAGAGCCAGTTTTCACTCAGTTTTCCTCAAAATACAGGAGTTATGCATGAAGTGTTCATTTTGGTCTTCTCTCCCTGAGAAAAAGCTATTTGTGACCTGTGATACAAAACAGCCATAACTTTTGTTTAAAGTGAGTTTTCAGTCAAGTTTCAACCTGAAAGTATAGAAAGGTGCATAAAAGAGAAGTTACACATGAATTTCACGCAGTTTTCCTCAAAATGAAGGAGTTATGCATGAAGTGTTCATTTTGGCCTTCTCTCGCTTTGAAAACACTATTTGTGACCTGTGATACAAAACAGCCATAACTTTTGTTCAAAGTGAGTTTTCAGTCAAGTTTCCACCTGAAAGCATAGAAAGATGCATAAACTTGAAGTTACAGGTTGATTTCACTCAGTTTTCCTGAAAATACATGAGTTATGCATGAAGTGTTCATTTTGGCCTTCTCTCCCTGAGAAAACACTATTTGTGACCTGTGATAAAAAACAGCCATAACTTTTGTTCAAAGTGAGTTTTCAGTCAAGTTTCCACCTGAAAGCATAGAAAGATGCATAAACTTGAAGTTACAGGTGGATTTCAGGCAGTTTTCAAAAAAATACAGGAGTTCTGCATGAAGTGTACATTTTGGCCTTCTCTCCCTGAGAAAACACTTTTTGTGACCTGTGATACAAAACAGCCATAACCTTTTTTCAAAGTGAGTTTTCAGTCATGTTTTAAACAGAAATTATACAAAGATGCATATTCTTTAAGTTAGAGGTGGATTTCATGAAGTTTTCCTCAAAATACAGGAGTTATGCATGAAGTGTTCATTTTGGCCTTCTCTCGCTGAGAAAACGCTATTTGTGACCTGTGATACAAAAAAGCCATAACTTTTGTTCAAAGTGAGTTTTCAGTCAAGTTTTTACCTGAACGCATAGAAAGATGCATAAACTTGAAGTTACAGGTGGATTTCATGAAGTTTTCAAAAAAATGAAGGAGTAATGCATGAAGTTTTTATTTTGGCCTTCTCTCATAATGAAAACACTATTTGTGACCTGTGATACAAAACAGCCATAACTTTTGTTCAAAGTGAGTTTTCAGTCAAGTTTTAACCTGAAATTATAGAAAGGTGCATAAACTTTAAATTAAAGGTGGATTTCTGGCAGTTTTCCAAAAAATACAGGAGTTATGCATGAATTGTTCATTTAGGCCCCCTCTCGCTGAGAAAACACTATTTGTGACCTGTGATACAAAACAGCCATAACTTTTGTTCAAAGTGAGTTTTCAGTCAAGTTTCAAACTGAAAGCATAGAAAGATGCATGAAAGAGAAGTTAGAGGTGGATTTCAGGCAGTTTTCCTCAAAATACAGGAGTTATGCATGAAGTGTTCATTTTGGCCTTCTCTGGCTGAGAAAAAACTATTTGTGACCTGAGATACAAAACAGCCATAACTTTTGTTAAAAGTGAGTTTTCAGTCAAGTTTCCGCCTGAAAGCATAGAATGATGCATAAACTTGAAGTTAGAGGTGGATTTCATGCAGTTTTCCTCAAAATACAGGAGTTATGCATGAAGTGTTTATTTTGGCCTTCTCTCGCACTGAAAACACTATTTGTGACCTGTGATACAAAAAAGCCATTACTTTTGTTCAAAGTGAGTTTTTAGTCAAGTTTCAACCTGAAAGCATAGAAAGATGCATAAACTTGAAGTTACAGGTGGATTTCACTCAGTTTTCCTCAAAATACAGGAGTTATGCATAAAGTGTTCATTTTGGCCTTCTCTCGCTGTGAAAACGCTATTTGTGACCTGTGATACGAAACAGCCATAAATTTTTTCAAAGTGAGTTTTCAGTCAAGTTTCCACCTGAAAGCATAGAAAGATGCATAAAAGAGAAGTTACAGGTGGATTTCACGCAGTTTTCCTCAAAATGAAGGAGTTATGCATGAAGTGTTCATTTTGCCCTTTCTCGCTTTGAAAACACTATTTGTGACCTGTGATACAAAACAGCCATAACTTTTGTTCAAAGTGAGTTTTCAGTCAAGTTTCCACCTGAAAGCATAGAAAGATGCATAAACTTGAAGTTACAGGTTGATTTCACTCAGTTTTCCTGAAAATACATGAGTTATGCATGAAGTGTTCATTTTGGCCTTCTCTCCCTGAGAAAACACTATTTGTGACCTGTGATAAAAAACAGCCATAACTTTTGTTCAAAGTGAGTTTTCAGTCAAGTTTCCACCTGAAAGCATAGAAAGATGCATAAACTTGAAGTTACAGGTGGATTTCAGGCAGTTTTCAAAAAAATACAGGAATTCTGCATGAAGTGTACATTTTGGCCTTCTCTCCCTGAGAAAACACTTTTTGTGACCTGTGATACAAAACAGCCAGAACCTTTTTTCAAAGTGAGTTTTCAGTCATGTTTTAAACAGAAATTATACAAAGATGCATATTCTTTAAGTTAGAGGTGGATTTCATGAAGTTTTCCTCAAAATACAGGAGTTATGCATGAAGTGTTCATTTTGGCCTTCTCTCGCTGAGAAAACGCTATTTGTGACCTGTGATACAAAAAAGCCATAACTTTTGTTCAAAGTGAGTTTTCAGTCAAGTTTTAACCTGAAATTATAGAAAGATGCATAAACTTTAAATTAAAGGTGGATTTCTGGCAGTTTTCCAAAAAATACAGGAGTTACGCATGAAGTGTTCATTTTGGCCTTCTCTCGCTGTGAAAACACTATTTGTGACCTGTGATACAAAAAAGGCATAATTTTTGTTCAAAGTGAGTTTTCAGTCAAGTTTTAACCTGAAATTATAGAAAGATGCATAAACTTGAAGTTACAGGTGGATTTCATGAAGTTTTCAAAAAAATAAAGGAGTAATGCATGAAGTTTTTATTTTGGCCTTCTCTCATAATGAAAACACTATTTGTGACCTGTGATACAAAACAGCCATAACTTTTGTTCAAAGTGAGTTTTCAGTCAAGTTTTAACCTGAAATTATAGAAAGATGCATAAACTTTAAATTAAAGATGGATTTCTGGCAGTTTTCCAAAAAATACAGGAGTTATGCATGAATTGTTCATTTAGGCCCTCTCTCACTGAGAAAACACTATTTGTGACCTGTGATACAAAACAGCCATAACTTTTGTTCAAAGTGAGTTTTCAGTCAAGTTTCAACCTGAAAGCAGAGAAACATGCATGAAAGAGAAGTTAGAGGTGGATTTCAGGCAGTTTTCCTCAAAATACAGGAGTTATGCACGAAGTGTTCATTTTGGCCTTCTCTCGCTGAGAAAACGCTATTCGTGACTTGTGACACAAAACAGCCATAACTTTTGTTTAAAGTGAGTTTTCAGTCAAGTTTCAACCTGAAAGCATAGAAAGATGCATAAACTTGAAGTTAGAGGTGGATTTTAGTGAGTTTTCCTCAAAATACAGGAGTTCTGCATGAAGTGTTCATTTTGGCCTTCTCTCGCTGAGAAAACGCTATACATGACCTGTGACACAAAACAGCCATAACTTTTGTTCAAAGTGATTTTTCAGTCAAGTTTCATTCTGAAAGCATAGAAAGATGCATAAACTTGAAGTTACAGCTTGATTTCAGTGAGTTTTCATCAAAATACAGGAGTTCTGCATGAAGTGTTCATTTTGGCCTTCTCTCGCTGAGAAAACACTATTTGTGAAATGTGATAAAAAAAATGCCATAACTTTTCTTTAAAGTGAGTTTCCAGTCAAGTTTCAACCTGAAAGCATAGAAAGATGCATAAACTTGAAGTTACAGGTGGATTTCATGCAGTTTTCCTCAAAATACAGGAGTTATGCATGAAGTGTTCATTTTGGCCTTCTCTCGCTGAGAAAACGGTATTCGTGACCTGTGACACAAAACAGCCATAATTTTGTTCAAAGTGAGTTTTCAGTCAAGTTTCAACCTGAAAGAATAGAAAGATGCATAAACTTGAAGTTACAGGTTAATTTCAGGCAGTTTTCCTAAAAATACAGGAGTTATGCATGAAGTGTTCAATTTGGCCTTTTCCCCCTGAGAAAACGCTATTTGTGACCTGTGATACAAAACAGCCATAACTTTTGCTCAAAGTGAGTTTTCAGTAAATTTTCAACCTGAAAGCATAGAAAGATGCATAAACTTTAAGTTAGAAGTGGATTTAATGCAGTTTTCCATAAAATAAAGGAGTTATGCATGAAGTGTTCATTTTTGCCTTCTCTCGCTGAGAAAACGCTTTTTGTGACCTGTGATACAAAACAGCCATAACTTTTGTTCAAAGTGATTTTTCAGTCAAGTTTCAACCTGAAAGCATAGAAAGTTGCATAACCTTGAAGTTAGAGGTGGATTTCAGGCAGTTTTCCTCAAAATACAGGAGTTATGCATGAAGTCTTCATTTTGGCCTTCTCTCGCTGAGAAAACGCTATTTGTGACCTGTGTTACAAAACAGCCCAAACTTTTGTTCACAGTGAGTTTTCAGTAAATTTTCAACCTGAAAGCATAGAAAGATGCATAAAAGAGAAGTTTGACGTGGATTTCAGGCAGTTTTCCTCAAAATACAGGAGTTCTGCATGAAGTTTTCATTTTGGCCTTCTCTCGCTGTGAAAATGAAATTTGTGACCTGTGAAACAAAAGAGCCATAACTTTTGTTAAAAGTGAGTTTTCAGACAAGTTCCAACCTGAAAGCATAGAAAGCTGCATAAACTTGAAGTTACAGGTTGATTTCACTCAGTTTTCCTCAAAATACAGGAGTTCTGCATGAAGTGTTCATTTTGGCCTTCTCTCGCTGAGAAAACGCTATTCATGACCTGTGACACAAAACAGCCATAACTTTTGTTCAAAGTGAGTTTTAAGTCAAGTTTCATTCTGAAAGCATAGAAAGATGCATAAACTTGAAGTTACAGCTTGATTTCAGTGAGTTTTCATGAAAATACAGGAGTTCTGCATGAAGTGTTCATTTTGGCCTTCTCTCGCTGAGAAAATGCTATTTGTGACCTGCGACACAAAACAGCCATAACTTTTCTTCAAAGTGAGTTTTCAGTCAAGTTTCAACCTGAAAGCATAGAAAGATGCATAAACTTGAAGTTACAGGTGGATTTTGGTGAGTTTTCCTCAAAATACAGGAGTTATGCATGAAGTGTTCATTTTGGTCTTCTCTCGCTGAGAAAACGCTATTCGTGACCTGTGACACAAAACAGCCATAACTTTTGTTCAAAGTGAGTTTTCAGGCAAGTTTCAACCTGAAAGCATAGAAAGATGCATAAAAGAGAAGTTACAGGTTAATTTCAGGCAGTTTTCCTAAAAATACAGGAGTTATGCATGAAGTTTTCATTTTGGCCTTCTCTCGCTGAGAAAACACTATTTGTGACCTGTGATACAAAAGAGCCATAACTTTTGTTAAAAGTGAGTATTCAGACAAGTTCCAACCTGAAAGCATAGAAAAATGCATAAACTTGAAGTTACAGGTTGATTTCACTCAGTTTTCCTCAAAATACAGGAGTTCTGCATGAAGTGTTCACTTTGGCCTTCTCTCGCTGAGAAACCACTATTTGTGACCCGTGACACAAAACAGCCATAACTTTTGTTCAAAGTGAATTTTCATTCACGTTTCAACCTGAAAGCATAGAAAGATGCATAAACTTGAAGTTACAGCTTGATTTCAGTGAGTTTTCCTCAAAATACAGGAGTTCTGCATGAAGTGTTCATTTTGGCCTTCTCTCGCTGAAAAAACACTATTTGTGACCTGTAATAAAAAAATGCCATAACTTTTCTTCAAAGTGAGTTTTCAGTCAAGTTTCAACCTGAAAGCATAGAAAGATGCATAAACTTGAAGTTACAGGTGGAGTTCAGTGAGTTTTCATCAAAATACAGGAGTTCTGCATGAAGTGTTCATTTTGGCCTTCTCTCGCTGAGAAAACGCTATTCGTGACCTGTGACACAAAACAGCCATAACTTTTGTTCAAAGTGAGTTTTCAGTCAAGTTTCAACCTGAAAGCATAGAAAGCTGCATAAACTTGAAGTTACAGGTGGATTTTAGTGAGTTTTCCTCAAAATACAGGAGTTCTGCATGAAGTGTTCATTTTGGCCTTCTCTCGCTGAGAAAACGCTATTCATGACCTGTGACACAAAACAGCCATAACTTTTGTTCAAAGTGAGTTTTCAGTCAAGTTTCAACCTGAAAGCATAGAAAGATGCATAAACTTGAAGTTACAGGTGGATTTCAGTGAGTTTTCATCAAAATACAGGAGTTCCGATTGAAGTGTTCATTTTGGCCTTCTCTCGCTGAGAAAACGCTATTCGTGACCTGTGACACAAAACAGCCATAACTTTTGTTCAAAGTGAGTTTTCAGTCAAGTTTCAACCTGAAAGCATAGAAAGCTGCATAAACTTGAAGTTACAGGTGGATTTTAGTGAGTTTTCCTCAAAATACAGGAGTTCTGCATGAAGTGTTCATTTTGGTCTTCTCTCGCTGAGAAAACGCTATTCGTGACCTGTGACACAAAACAGCCATAACTTTTGTTCAAAGTGATTTTTCAGTCAAGTTTAATTCTGAAAGCATAGAAAGATGCATAAACTTGAAGTTACAGCTTGATTTCAGTGAGTTTTCATCAAAATACAGGAGTTCTGCATGAAGTGTTCATTTTGGCCTTCTCTCGCTGAGAAAACACTATTTGTGAAATGTGATACAAAAATGCCATAACTTTTCTTCAAACTGAGTTTTCAGTCAAGTTTGAACCTGGATGCATAGAAAGATGCATAAACTTGAAGTTACAGTTGGATTTCATGCAGTTTTCCTCAAAATAAAGGAGTTATAATGAATGTTCATTTTGGCCTTCTCTCGCTTTGAAAACACTATTTCTGACCTGTGAAACAAAACAGCCATAACTTTTGTTCAAAGTGAATTTTCAGTCAAGTTTCAACCTGAAAGCATTGAAAGATGCATAAAAGAGAAGTTAGAGGTGGATTTCATGCAGTTTTCCTCAAAATACAGGAGTTATAATGAATGTTCATTTTGGCCTTCTCTCGCTTTGAAAACACTATTTCTGACCTGTGAAACAAAACTGCCATAACTTTTGTTCAAAGTAAGTTTTCAGTCAAGTTTAAACCTGAAAGCATAGAAAGATGCATAACCTTGAAGTTACAGGTTCATTTCATGCAGTTTTAAAAAAAAAAGGAGTTATGCATGAAGTGTTCATTTTGGCCTTCTCTCGCTGTGAAAACACTAGTTTTGACCTGTGATACAAAACAAAGTGAGTTTTCAGTAAATTTTATACCTGAAAGCATAGAAAGATGCATAAAAGACAAGTTACAGGTGGATTTCACTCAGTTTACCTCAAAATAAAGGAGTTATGCATGAAGTGTTCATTTTGGCCTTCTCTCGCTGAGAAAACGCTATTTGTGACCTGTGATACAAAACAGCCATAACTTTTGTTCAAAGTTAGTTTTCAGGCAGGTTTCAACCTGAAAGCATAGAAAGATGCATATACTTTAAGTTACAGTTGGATTTCAGGCAGTTTTACCAAAAATACAGGAGTTATGCATGAAGTGTTCATTTTGGCCTTCTCTCGCTGTGAAAACGCTATTTGTGACCTGTGATACGAAACAGCCATAAATTTTTTCAAAGTGAGTTTTCAGTCAAGTTTCCACCTGAAAGCATAGAAAGATGCATAAAAGAGAAGTTACAGGTGGATTTCACGCAGTTTTCCTCAAAATGAAGGAGTTATGCATGAAGTGTTCATTTTGCCCTTTCTCGCTTTGAAAACACTATTTGTGACCTGTGATACAAAACAGCCATAACTTTTGTTCAAAGTGAGTTTTCAGTCAAGTTTCCACCTGAAAGCATAGAAAGATGCATAAACTTGAAGTTACAGGTTGATTTCACTCAGTTTTCCTGAAAATACATGAGTTATGCATGAAGTGTTCATTTTGGCCTTCTCTCCCTGAGAAAACACTATTTGTGACCTGTGATAAAAAACAGCCATAACTTTTGTTCAAAGTGAGTTTTCAGTCAAGTTTCCACCTGAAAGCATAGAAAGATGCATAAACTTGAAGTTACAGGTGGATTTCAGGCAGTTTTCAAAAAAATACAGGAATTCTGCATGAAGTGTACATTTTGGCCTTCTCTCCCTGAGAAAACACTTTTTGTGACCTGTGATACAAAACAGCCAGAACCTTTTTTCAAAGTGAGTTTTCAGTCATGTTTTAAACAGAAATTATACAAAGATGCATATTCTTTAAGTTAGAGGTGGATTTCATGAAGTTTTCCTCAAAATACAGGAGTTATGCATGAAGTGTTCATTTTGGCCTTCTCTCGCTGAGAAAACGCTATTTGTGACCTGTGATACAAAAAAGCCATAACTTTTGTTCAAAGTGAGTTTTCAGTCAAGTTTTAACCTGAAATTATAGAAAGATGCATAAACTTTAAATTAAAGGTGGATTTCTGGCAGTTTTCCAAAAAATACAGGAGTTACGCATGAAGTGTTCATTTTGGCCTTCTCTCGCTGTGAAAACACTATTTGTGACCTGTGATACAAAAAAGGCATAATTTTTGTTCAAAGTGAGTTTTCAGTCAAGTTTTAACCTGAAATTATAGAAAGATGCATAAACTTGAAGTTACAGGTGGATTTCATGAAGTTTTCAAAAAAATAAAGGAGTAATGCATGAAGTTTTTATTTTGGCCTTCTCTCATAATGAAAACACTATTTGTGACCTGTGATACAAAACAGCCATAACTTTTGTTCAAAGTGAGTTTTCAGTCAAGTTTTAACCTGAAATTATAGAAAGATGCATAAACTTTAAATTAAAGATGGATTTCTGGCAGTTTTCCAAAAAATACAGGAGTTATGCATGAATTGTTCATTTAGGCCCTCTCTCGCTGAGAAAACACTATTTGTGACCTGTGATACAAAACAGCCATAACTTTTGTTCAAAGTGAGTTTTCAGTCAAGTTTCAACCTGAAAGCAGAGAAACATGCATGAAAGAGAAGTTAGAGGTGGATTTCAGGCAGTTTTCCTCAAAATACAGGAGTTATGCACGAAGTGTTCATTTTGGCCTTCTCTCGCTGAGAAAACGCTATTCGTGACTTGTGACACAAAACAGCCATAACTTTTGTTTAAAGTGAGTTTTCAGTCAAGTTTCAACCTGAAAGCATAGAAAGATGCATAAACTTGAAGTTAGAGGTGGATTTTAGTGAGTTTTCCTCAAAATACAGGAGTTCTGCATGAAGTGTTCATTTTGGCCTTCTCTCGCTGAGAAAACGCTATACATGACCTGTGACACAAAACAGCCATAACTTTTGTTCAAAGTGATTTTTCAGTCAAGTTTCATTCTGAAAGCATAGAAAGATGCATAAACTTGAAGTTACAGCTTGATTTCAGTGAGTTTTCATCAAAATACAGGAGTTCTGCATGAAGTGTTCATTTTGGCCTTCTCTCGCTGAGAAAACACTATTTGTGAAATGTGATAAAAAAAATGCCATAACTTTTCTTTAAAGTGAGTTTCCAGTCAAGTTTCAACCTGAAAGCATAGAAAGATGCATAAACTTGAAGTTACAGGTGGATTTCATGCAGTTTTCCTCAAAATACAGGAGTTATGCATGAAGTGTTCATTTTGGCCTTCTCTCGCTGAGAAAACGGTATTCGTGACCTGTGACACAAAACAGCCATAATTTTGTTCAAAGTGAGTTTTCAGTCAAGTTTCAACCTGAAAGAATAGAAAGATGCATAAACTTGAAGTTACAGGTTAATTTCAGGCAGTTTTCCTAAAAATACAGGAGTTATGCATGAAGTGTTCAATTTGGCCTTTTCCCCCTGAGAAAACGCTATTTGTGACCTGTGATACAAAACAGCCATAACTTTTGCTCAAAGTGAGTTTTCAGTAAATTTTCAACCTGAAAGCATAGAAAGATGCATAAACTTTAAGTTAGAAGTGGATTTAATGCAGTTTTCCATAAAATAAAGGAGTTATGCATGAAGTGTTCATTTTTGCCTTCTCTCGCTGAGAAAACGCTTTTTGTGACCTGTGATACAAAACAGCCATAACTTTTGTTCAAAGTGATTTTTCAGTCAAGTTTCAACCTGAAAGCATAGAAAGTTGCATAACCTTGAAGTTAGAGGTGGATTTCAGGCAGTTTTCCTCAAAATACAGGAGTTATGCATGAAGTCTTCATTTTGGCCTTCTCTCGCTGAGAAAACGCTATTTGTGACCTGTGTTACAAAACAGCCCAAACTTTTGTTCACAGTGAGTTTTCAGTAAATTTTCAACCTGAAAGCATAGAAAGATGCATAAAAGAGAAGTTTGACGTGGATTTCAGGCAGTTTTCCTCAAAATACAGGAGTTCTGCATGAAGTTTTCATTTTGGCCTTCTCTCGCTGTGAAAATGAAATTTGTGACCTGTGAAACAAAAGAGCCATAACTTTTGTTAAAAGTGAGTTTTCAGACAAGTTCCAACCTGAAAGCATAGAAAGCTGCATAAACTTGAAGTTACAGGTTGATTTCACTCAGTTTTCCTCAAAATACAGGAGTTCTGCATGAAGTGTTCATTTTGGCCTTCTCTCGCTGAGAAAACGCTATTCATGACCTGTGACACAAAACAGCCATAACTTTTGTTCAAAGTGAGTTTTAAGTCAAGTTTCATTCTGAAAGCATAGAAAGATGCATAAACTTGAAGTTACAGCTTGATTTCAGTGAGTTTTCATGAAAATACAGGAGTTCTGCATGAAGTGTTCATTTTGGCCTTCTCTCGCTGAGAAAATGCTATTTGTGACCTGCGACACAAAACAGCCATAACTTTTCTTCAAAGTGAGTTTTCAGTCAAGTTTCAACCTGAAAGCATAGAAAGATGCATAAACTTGAAGTTACAGGTGGATTTTGGTGAGTTTTCCTCAAAATACAGGAGTTATGCATGAAGTGTTCATTTTGGTCTTCTCTCGCTGAGAAAACGCTATTCGTGACCTGTGACACAAAACAGCCATAACTTTTGTTCAAAGTGAGTTTTCAGGCAAGTTTCAACCTGAAAGCATAGAAAGATGCATAAAAGAGAAGTTACAGGTTAATTTCAGGCAGTTTTCCTAAAAATACAGGAGTTATGCATGAAGTTTTCATTTTGGCCTTCTCTCGCTGAGAAAACACTATTTGTGACCTGTGATACAAAAGAGCCATAACTTTTGTTAAAAGTGAGTATTCAGACAAGTTCCAACCTGAAAGCATAGAAAAATGCATAAACTTGAAGTTACAGGTTGATTTCACTCAGTTTTCCTCAAAATACAGGAGTTCTGCATGAAGTGTTCACTTTGGCCTTCTCTCGCTGAGAAACCACTATTTGTGACCCGTGACACAAAACAGCCATAACTTTTGTTCAAAGTGAATTTTCATTCACGTTTCAACCTGAAAGCATAGAAAGATGCATAAACTTGAAGTTACAGCTTGATTTCAGTGAGTTTTCCTCAAAATACAGGAGTTCTGCATGAAGTGTTCATTTTGGCCTTCTCTCGCTGAAAAAACACTATTTGTGACCTGTAATAAAAAAATGCCATAACTTTTCTTCAAAGTGAGTTTTCAGTCAAGTTTCAACCTGAAAGCATAGAAAGATGCATAAACTTGAAGTTACAGGTGGAGTTCAGTGAGTTTTCATCAAAATACAGGAGTTCTGCATGAAGTGTTCATTTTGGCCTTCTCTCGCTGAGAAAACGCTATTCGTGACCTGTGACACAAAACAGCCATAACTTTTGTTCAAAGTGAGTTTTCAGTCAAGTTTCAACCTGAAAGCATAGAAAGCTGCATAAACTTGAAGTTACAGGTGGATTTTAGTGAGTTTTCCTCAAAATACAGGAGTTCTGCATGAAGTGTTCATTTTGGCCTTCTCTCGCTGAGAAAACGCTATTCATGACCTGTGACACAAAACAGCCATAACTTTTGTTCAAAGTGAGTTTTCAGTCAAGTTTCAACCTGAAAGCATAGAAAGATGCATAAACTTGAAGTTACAGGTGGATTTCAGTGAGTTTTCATCAAAATACAGGAGTTCCGATTGAAGTGTTCATTTTGGCCTTCTCTCGCTGAGAAAACGCTATTCGTGACCTGTGACACAAAACAGCCATAACTTTTGTTCAAAGTGAGTTTTCAGTCAAGTTTCAACCTGAAAGCATAGAAAGCTGCATAAACTTGAAGTTACAGGTGGATTTTAGTGAGTTTTCCTCAAAATACAGGAGTTCTGCATGAAGTGTTCATTTTGGTCTTCTCTCGCTGAGAAAACGCTATTCGTGACCTGTGACACAAAACAGCCATAACTTTTGTTCAAAGTGATTTTTCAGTCAAGTTTAATTCTGAAAGCATAGAAAGATGCATAAACTTGAAGTTACAGCTTGATTTCAGTGAGTTTTCATCAAAATACAGGAGTTCTGCATGAAGTGTTCATTTTGGCCTTCTCTCGCTGAGAAAACACTATTTGTGAAATGTGATACAAAAATGCCATAACTTTTCTTCAAACTGAGTTTTCAGTCAAGTTTGAACCTGGATGCATAGAAAGATGCATAAACTTGAAGTTACAGTTGGATTTCATGCAGTTTTCCTCAAAATAAAGGAGTTATAATGAATGTTCATTTTGGCCTTCTCTCGCTTTGAAAACACTATTTCTGACCTGTGAAACAAAACAGCCATAACTTTTGTTCAAAGTGAATTTTCAGTCAAGTTTCAACCTGAAAGCATTGAAAGATGCATAAAAGAGAAGTTAGAGGTGGATTTCATGCAGTTTTCCTCAAAATACAGGAGTTATAATGAATGTTCATTTTGGCCTTCTCTCGCTTTGAAAACACTATTTCTGACCTGTGAAACAAAACTGCCATAACTTTTGTTCAAAGTAAGTTTTCAGTCAAGTTTAAACCTGAAAGCATAGAAAGATGCATAACCTTGAAGTTACAGGTTCATTTCATGCAGTTTTAAAAAAAAAAAGGAGTTATGCATGAAGTGTTCATTTTGGCCTTCTCTCGCTGTGAAAACACTAGTTTTGACCTGTGATACAAAACAAAGTGAGTTTTCAGTAAATTTTATACCTGAAAGCATAGAAAGATGCATAAAAGACAAGTTACAGGTGGATTTCACTCAGTTTACCTCAAAATAAAGGAGTTATGCATGAAGTGTTCATTTTGGCCTTCTCTCGCTGAGAAAACGCTATTTGTGACCTGTGATACAAAACAGCCATAACTTTTGTTCAAAGTTAGTTTTCAGGCAGGTTTCAACCTGAAAGCATAGAAAGATGCATATACTTTAAGTTACAGTTGGATTTCAGGCAGTTTTACCAAAAATACAGGAGTTATGCATGAAGTGTTCATTTTGGCCTTCTCTCCCTGAGAAAACACTATTTGTGACCTGTTATACAAAACAGCCATAACTTTTGTTCAAAGTGAGTTTTCAGACAAGTTTCAAATTGAAAGCATAGAAAGATGCATAAACTTTTAGTTATGGGTAGGTTTTAGGCATTTTTCCAAAAAATAAAGGATTATACATGAAGAGTACATTTTGGCCTTCTCTCGCTGTGAAAACACTAGTTTTGACCTCTGATAAAAAACAAAGTGAGTTTTCAGTCAAGTTTCAACCTGAAAGCATAGAAAGATGCATAAAACAGAAGTTACAGGTGGATTTCACGCAGTTTTCCACAAAATACAGGAGTTATGGATGAAGTGTTCATTTTGGCCTTCTCTCGCTTAGAAAACACTATTTGTGACCTCTGATAAAAAACAGCCATAACTTTTTTTAAACACGAGTTTTCAGTCAAGTTTCAACCTGAAAGCATAGAAACATACTTGAAATAGAAGTTACAAGTGGATTTCACGCAGTTTTCCTCAAAATACAGGAGTTATGCATGAAGTGTTCATTTTGGCCTTCTCTCGCTGAGAAAACGCTATTTGTGACCTGTGATACAAAACAGCCATAACTTTTGTTCAAAGTGAGTTTTCAGTCAAGTTTCAACCTGAAAGCCTAGAAAGATCCATAAAAGAGAAGTTACAGGTGGGTTTAAGGCAATTTTCCTCAAAATACAGGAGTTATGCATGAAGTGTTCATTTTGGCCTTCTCTCGCTGAGAAAACACTATTTGTGACCTGTGATACAAAACAGCCATAACTTTTATTCAAAGTGAGTTTTCAATCAAGTTTAAACCTGAAAGCATAGAAAGATGCATAAAAGTGAAGTTACAGGTGGATTTTATGCAGTTTTCCTCAAAATACAGGAGTTATACATAAAATGTTCATTTTGGCCTTCTCTCGCTGAGAAAACGCTATTTGTGACCTGTGATACAAAACAGCCATAACTTTTGTTCAAAGTGAGTTTTCAGTCAAGTTTCAACCTGAAAGCATAGAAAGATGCATAAAAGAGAAATTAGAGGTTGATTTCAGGCAGTTTTCCACAAAATACAGGAGTTATGCATGAAGTGTTCATTTTTGCCTTCTCTTGCTGGGAAAAAAATATTTGTGACCTGTGATACAAAACAGCCATAACTTTTCTTCAAAGTGAGTTTTCAGTCAAGTTTCAACCTGAAAGCATAGAAAGATGCATAATCTTTAAGTAAGAGGTCAATTTCAGGCAGTTTTCCTCAAAATACAGGAGTTATGCATGAAGTGTTCATTTTTGCCTTCTCTCGCTGAGAAAACACTATTTGTGACCTGTGATACAAAACAGCCATAACTTTTGTTCAAAGTGAGTTTTCAGACAAGTTTCAAATTGAAAGCATAGAAAGATGCATAAACTTTTAGTTATGGGTAGGTTTTAGGCATTTTTCCAAAAAATAAAGGATTATACATGAAGAGTACATTTTGGCCTTCTCTCGCTGTGAAAACACTAGTTTTGACCTCTGATAAAAAACAAAGTGAGTTTTCAGTCAAGTTTCAACCTGAAAGCATAGAAAGATGCATAAAACAGAAGTTACAGGTGGATTTCACGCAGTTTTCCACAAAATACAGGAGTTATGGATGAAGTGTTCATTTTGGCCTTCTCTCGCTTAGAAAACACTATTTGTGACCTCTGATAAAAAACAGCCATAACTTTTTTTAAACACGAGTTTTCAGTCAAGTTTCAACCTGAAAGCATAGAAACATACTTGAAATAGAAGTTACAAGTGGATTTCACGCAGTTTTCCTCAAAATACAGGAGTTATGCATGAAGTGTTCATTTTGGCCTTCTCTCGCTGAGAAAACGCTATTTGTGACCTGTGATACAAAACAGCCATAACTTTTGTTCAAAGTGAGTTTTCAGTCAAGTTTCAACCTGAAAGCCTAGAAAGATCCATAAAAGAGAAGTTACAGGTGGGTTTAAGGCAATTTTCCTCAAAATACAGGAGTTATGCATGAAGTGTTCATTTTGGCCTTCTCTCGCTGAGAAAACACTATTTGTGACCTGTGATACAAAACAGCCATAACTTTTATTCAAAGTGAGTTTTCAATCAAGTTTAAACCTGAAAGCATAGAAAGATGCATAAAAGTGAAGTTACAGGTGGATTTTATGCAGTTTTCCTCAAAATACAGGAGTTATACATAAAATGTTCATTTTGGCCTTCTCTCGCTGAGAAAACGCTATTTGTGACCTGTGATACAAAACAGCCATAACTTTTGTTCAAAGTGAGTTTTCAGTCAAGTTTCAACCTGAAAGCATAGAAAGATGCATAAAAGAGAAATTAGAGGTTGATTTCAGGCAGTTTTCCACAAAATACAGGAGTTATGCATGAAGTGTTCATTTTTGCCTTCTCTTGCTGGGAAAAAAATATTTGTGACCTGTGATACAAAACAGCCATAACTTTTCTTCAAAGTGAGTTTTCAGTCAAGTTTCAACCTGAAAGCATAGAAAGATGCATAATCTTTAAGTAAGAGGTCAATTTCAGGCAGTTTTCCTCAAAATACAGGAGTTATGCATGAAGTGTTCATTTTTGCCTTCTCTCGCTGAGAAAACACTATTTGTGACCTGTGATACAAAACAGCCATAACTTTTGTTCAAAGTGAGTTTTCAGTCAAGTTTCAACCTGAAATCATAGAAAGATGTATAAACTTTAAGTTAGAGGTGGATTTCAAGCAGTTTCACAAAAAATACAGGAGTTATGCATAAAGTGTTCATTTTGGCCTTCTCTCGCTGAGAAAACACTATTTGTGACCTGTGATACAAAACAGCCATTAGTTTAATTCAAAGTGAGTTTCCAGTCAAGTTTCAACCTGAAAGCATAGAAAGATGCATGAACTTGAAGTTACAGGTGGATTTCACTCAGTTTTCCTCAAAATACAGGAGTTATGCATGAATTGTTCATGTTGGCCTTCTCTCGCTGAGAAAACACTATTTGTGACCTGTAATAAAAAGCAGCCATAACTTTTGTTCAAAATGAGTTTTAAGTCAAGTTTCAACCTGAAAGAATAGAAAGATGCATAAAGTTGAAGTTACAGGTGGATTTCATGCAATTTTCCAAAAAATAGAGGAGTTATGCATGAAGTGTGCATTTTCACCTGCTCTCGTTGAGAAAACGCTATTTGTGACGTGTAATAATAAAAAACAGCCATAACTTTTTTCAAAGTGACTTTTAAGTCAAGTTTCAACCTTAAATCATGAAAAGATGCATGAAAGAGAAGTTATAGGTGAATTTCATGCAGTTGTCCTCAAAATACAGGAGTTATGCATGAAGTGTTCATTTTGGCCTTCTCTCGCTGAGAAAACGCTATTTGTAACCTGTGATAATAAAAAACAGCCATAACTTTTTTTCAGAGTGAGTTTTCAGTAAAATTTCAAACTGAAAGCATAAAAAGATGCATAAAAGAGAAGTTACAGGTGGATTTCAGTCAGTTTTCCTCTAAATAAGGGAGTTCAGCAAGAAGTGTTCACTCCAGAGGACTCTCGCTGGTAAAAGGCATTGTGTGACCTGTGATCACAAATGCTGGAACTCTTGATCACACTGACCTTTCATTGAACTTCGAAAGTGAAAACACAGAATGATGAAAACCTTTGAAGTAACAGGTTCTTTTAAGCAAGCTTTGCTCAAACTAATGGAGTTCTGCATGAAATGTTTAAAATGTCTTCTTTTGTTTTGAAAACAGTCTTCGTGAACCGTGACATCAAAGACGAAATTTTTTTCAAAATGACTTCGAAGTGAAAGTTCGACCTTAAATCGTAGAAAGATGCGTAAAAGAGAAGTTATAGGTGGATTTCAGTCAGTTTTCCAAAAAATACAGGAGTTATGCATGAAGTGTTCATTTAGGCCTTCGTTCGCTGAGAAAACAGTATTTGTCACCTGTGATACAAGACAGCCAAAACTTTTGTTAAAAGTGAGTTTTCAGTCAAGTTTCAACCTGAAAGCATAGAAAGATGCATAGTCTTTAAGTTAGAGGTGGATTTCATGCAGTTTTTCAAAAAATACAGGAGATATGAATGAAGTTTTCATTTAGGTCTTCTCTCGCTGAGAAAACGCAATTTGTGACCTGTGATACAAAACAGCCATAACTTTTGTTCAGAGTGAGTTTTCAGTCAAGTTTCAACCTGAAAGCATAGAAAGATGCATTAAAGAGAAGTTTCAGGTGGATTTCACTTAGTTTTCCTGAAAATAAGGGAGTTTAGCAAGAAGTGTTTACTCCAGAAGACTCTCGCTGGTAAAAGGCATTGTGTGACCTGTGATCACAAATGCTGGAACTCTTGATCAAACTGACCTTTCAGTGAACTTCAAAACTGAAAACACAGAATGATGAAAACCTTTGAAGTAACAGGTGCTTTTAAGCCAGCTTTGCTCAAACTAATAGAGTTCTGCATGAAATGTTTAAAATGTCTTCTTTTGTTTTGAAAACAGTCTTCATGAACAGTGATCATCAAAGATGTAATTTTTTTTCAGAATGACTTCCAAGTGAAAGTTTAACCTGAAAGCATCGAAAGATGCATAAACGTGAAGTGACAGGTGGATTTCATGCAGTTTTCCAAAAAATACAGGAGTTATGCATGAAGTTTTCATTTTGGCATTCTCTCGCTGAGACAACGCTATTTGTGACCTGTGATACAAAACAGCCATAACTTTTGTTCAAAGTGAGTTTTCAGTCAAGTTTCAACCTGAAAGCATAGAAAGGTGCATTAAAAAGAGAAGTTACAGGTGGATTTCAGGCAGTTTTCCAAAAAATACAGGAGTTATGCATGAAGTTTTCATTTAGGTCTTCTCTCGCTGAGAAAACACAATTCGTGACCTGTGATACAAAACAGCCATAACTTTTGTTCAGAGTGAGTTTTCAGTCAAGTTTCAACCTGAAAGCATAGAAAGATGCATATACTTGAAGTTAGAGGTGGATTTATGGCAGTTTTCCTCAAAATACAGGAGTTATGCATGAAGTGTTCATTTTGGCCTTCTCTCGCTGAGAAAACGCTTTTTGTGACCTGTGATACAAAACAGCCATAACTTTTGTTCAAAGTGAGTTTTCAGTCAAGTTTCAACCTGAAAGCATAGAAAGATACATAAACTTGAAGTTAGAGGTGGATTTCAGGCAGTTTTCCTCAAAATACAGGAGTTATGCATGAAGTATTCATTTTGGCCTTCTCTCGCTGAGAAAACACTATTTGTGACCTGTGATACAAAACAGCCATAACTTTTGTTCAAAGTGAGTTTTCAGGCAAGTTTCAACCTGAAAGCATAGAAAGATGCATAAACTTGAAGTTACAGGTAGATTTCACGCAGTTTTACAAAAAATACAGGAGTTATGCATGAAGTGTTCTTTTTCGCCTTATCTCCCTGAGAAAACACTATTTGTGACCTGTGAAAAAAAACAGCCACAACTTTTGTTCAAAGTGAGTTTTCAGTCAAGTTTCCACCTGAAAGCATAGAAAGATGCATAAACTTGAAGTAACAGGTGGATTTCAGTGAGTTTTCATTAAAATACAGGAGTTCTGCATGAAGTGTTCATTTTGGCCTTCTCTCGCTGAGAAAACGCTATTTGTGACCTTTGACACAAAACAGCCATAACTTTTGTTCAAAGTGAGTTTTCAGTCAAGTTTCAACCTGAAAGCATAGAAAGATGCATAAACTTGAAGTTACAGCTTGATTTCAGTGAGTTTTCCTCAAAATACAGGGGTTATGCATGAAGTGTTCATTTTGGCCTTCTGTTGCTGAGAAAACACTATTTGTGACCTGTGATACAAAAATGCCATAATTTTTCTTCGAAGTGAGTTTTCAGTCAAGTTTCAACTTGAAAGCATAGAAAGATGCATAAACTTGAAGTTACAGGTGGATTTCAGTGAGTTTTCATCAAAATACAGGAGTTCTGCATGAATTGTTCATTTTGGCCTTCTCTCACTGAGAAAATGCTATTTGTGACCTGCGACACAAAACAGCCATAACTTTTGTTCAAAGTGAGTTTTCAGTCAAGTTTGAACCTGAAAGCATAGAAAGATGCATAAACTTTAAGTCAGAGGATGGATTTAACTCATTTTTCCAAAAAATACAATAGGTATGGATGAAGTTTTCATTTTGGACTCATTTCGCTGTGAAAACACTATTTGTGACCTGTCATACAAAACAGCCATAACTTTTGTTCAAAGTGAGTTTTCAGTCAAGTTTCAACCTGAAAGCATAGAAAGATGCAAAAACTTGAAGTTACAGTTGGATTTCATGCAGTTTTCCTCAAAATACAGGAGTTCTGCATGAAGTGTTCATTTTGGCCTTCTCTCGCTTTGAAAACACTGTTTGTGACCTGTGACAAAAAAAAAACATTACTTTTGTTCAAAGTGAGTTTTCAGTCAAGTTTCAACCTGAAAGCATAGTAAGATGCATAAAAGAAAAGTTAGCTGTGGATTTCAGGCAGTTTTCCTCAAAATGCAGGAGTTATGCATGAAGTGTTCATTTTGGCCTTCTCTCGCTGAGAAAACAGTATTTGTGACCTGTGATACAAAACAGCCATAACTTTTGTTCAAAGTGAGTTTTCAGTCAAGTTTCGACCTGAAATCATAGAAAGATGCATAAACTTGAAGTTAGAGGTGGATTTCAGGCAGTTTTCCTCAAAATACAGCAGTTATGCATGAAGTCTTCATTTTGGCCTTCTCTCGCTGAGAAAATGCTATTTGTGACCTGCGACACAAAACAGCCATAACTTTTGTTCAAAGTGAGTTTTCAGTCAAGTTTGAACCTGAAAGCATAGAAAGATGCAAAAACTTGAAGTTACAGGTGGATTTCATGCAGTTTTCCTCAAAATACAGGAGTTCTGCATGAAGTGTTCATTTTGGCCTTCTCTCGCTTTGAAAACACTGTTTGTGACCTGTGACACAAAAAAAACATTACTTTTGTTCAAAGTGAGTTTTCAGTCAAGTTTCAACCTGAAAGCATAGTAAGATGCATAAAAGAAAAGTTAGCTGTGGATTTCAGGCAGTTTTCCTCAAAATACAGGAGTTATGCATGAAGTGTTCATTTTGGCCTTCTCTCGCTGAGAAAACGCTTTTTGTGACCTGTGATACAAAACAGCCATAACTTTTGTTCAAAGTGAGTTTTCAGTCAAGTTTCAACCTGAAAGCATAGAAAGATACATAAACTTGAAGTTAGAGGTGGATTTCAGGCAGTTTTCCTCAAAATACAGGAGTTATGCATGAAGTATTCATTTTGGCCTTCTCTCGCTGAGAAAACACTATTTGTGACCTGTGATACAAAACAGCCATAACTTTTGTTCAAAGTGAGTTTTCAGTCAAGTTTCAACCTGAATGCATAGAAAGATGCATATATTTGAAGTTAGAGGTGGATTTAAGGCAGTTTTCCTAAAAATACAGGAGTTATGCATGAAGTGTTCATTTTTGCCTTCTCTCGCTGAGAAAACACTATTTGTGACCTGTGATATAAAACAGCCATAACTTTTGTTAAAAGTGAGTTTTCAGTCAAGTTTCAACCTGAAAGCATAGAAAGATGCGTAAACTTGAAGTTACAGGTGGATTTCAGGCAGTATTCCTCAAAATACAGGAGTTTTGCATGAAATGTTCATTTTTTCCTTCTCTCGCTTGATATACGCTATTTTTGATCTTTTATACAAAACAGCCATAATTTTTGTTCAAAGTGAGTTTTCAGTCAAGTTTCAACCTGAAAGCATAGAAAGATGCAGAAACTTGAAGTTACAGGTGGATTTCAGTGAGTTTTCATCAAAATACAGGAGTTCTGCATGAAGTGTTCATTTTGGCCTTCTTTTGCTGAGAAAACACTATTTTTGACCTGTGATACAAAAATGCCATAACTTTTGTTCAAAGTGAGTTTTCAGTCAAGTTTCAACCTGAAAGCATAGAAAGATGCATAAACTTGAAGTTACAGGTGGATTTCAGTGAGTTTTCATCAAAATACAGGAGTTCTGCATGAAGTGTTCATTTTGGCCTTCTCTCGCTGAGAAAACGCTATTTGTGACCTGTGACACAAAACAGCCATAACTTTTGTTCAAAGTGAGTTTTCTGTCAAGTTTCAATCTGAAAGCATAGAAAGATGCATAAACTTGAAGTTACAGGTGGATTTCAGTGAGTTTTCCTCAAAATACAGGAGTTATGCATGAAGTGTTCATTTTTGCCTTCTCTCGCTGAGAAAACGCTATTTGTGACCTGTGACACAAAACAGCCATCACTTTGGTTCAAAGTGAGTTTTCAATCAAGTTTCAACCTGAAAGCATAGAAAGATGCATAAACTTGACGTTACAGCTTGATTTCAGTGAGTTTTCATCAAAATACAGGAGTTCTACATGAAGTGTTCTTTTTGGCCTTCTCTCGCTGAGAAAACACTATTTGTGACCAGTGACACAAAACAGCCATAACTTTTGTTCAAAGTGAGTTTTCAGTCAAGTTTCAACCTGAAAGCATAGAAAGATGCATAAATTTGAAGTTACAGCTTGATTTCAGTGAGTTTTCATCAAAATACAGGAGTTCTGCATGAAGTGATCATTTTGGCCTTCTCTCACTGAGAAAACGCTATTTGTGACCCGCGACACAAAACAGCCATAACTTTTGTTCAAAGTGAGTTTTCAGGCAAGTTTCAACCTGAAAGCATAGAAAGATGCATAAACTTGAAGTTACAGGTAGATTTCACGCAGTTTTACAAAAAATACAGGAGTTATGCATGAAGTGTTCTTTTTGGCCTTATCTCCCTGAGAAAACACTATTTGTGACCTGTGAAAAAAAACAGCCATAACTTTTGTTCAAAGTGAGTTTTCAGTCAAGTTTCCACCTGAAAGCATAGAAAGATGCATAAACTTGAAGTAACAGGTGGATTTCAGTGAGTTTTCATTAAAATACAGGAGTTCTGCATGAAGTGTTCATTTTGGCCTTCTCTCGCTGAGAAAACGCTATTTGTGACCTTTGACACAAAACAGCCATAACTTTTGTTCAAAGTGAGTTTTCAGTCAAGTTTCAACCTGAAAGCATAGAAAGATGCATAAACTTGAAGTTACAGCTTGATTTCAGTGAGTTTTCCTCAAAATACAGGGGTTATGCATGAAGTGTTCATTTTGGCCTTCTGTTGCTGAGAAAACACTATTTGTGACCTGTGATACAAAAATGCCATAATTTTTCTTCGAAGTGAGTTTTCAGTCAAGTTTCAACTTGAAAGCATAGAAAGATGCATAAACTTGAAGTTACAGGTGGATTTCAGTGAGTTTTCATCAAAATACAGGAGTTCTGCATGAATTGTTCATTTTGGCCTTCTCTCACTGAGAAAATGCTATTTGTGACCTGCGACACAAAACAGCCATAACTTTTGTTCAAAGTGAGTTTTCAGTCAAGTTTGAACCTGAAAGCATAGAAAGATGCATAAACTTTAAGTCAGAGGATGGATTTAACTCATTTTTCCAAAAAATACAATAGGTATGGATGAAGTTTTCATTTTGGACTCATTTCGCTGTGAAAACACTATTTGTGACCTGTCATACAAAACAGCCATAACTTTTGTTCAAAGTGAGTTTTCAGTCAAGTTTCAACCTGAAAGCATAGAAAGATGCAAAAACTTGAAGTTACAGTTGGATTTCATGCAGTTTTCCTCAAAATACAGGAGTTCTGCATGAAGTGTTCATTTTGGCCTTCTCTCGCTTTGAAAACACTGTTTGTGACCTGTGACAAAAAAAAAACATTACTTTTGTTCAAAGTGAGTTTTCAGTCAAGTTTCAACCTGAAAGCATAGTAAGATGCATAAAAGAAAAGTTAGCTGTGGATTTCAGGCAGTTTTCCTCAAAATGCAGGAGTTATGCATGAAGTGTTCATTTTGGCCTTCTCTCGCTGAGAAAACAGTATTTGTGACCTGTGATACAAAACAGCCATAACTTTTGTTCAAAGTGAGTTTTCAGTCAAGTTTCGACCTGAAATCATAGAAAGATGCATAAACTTGAAGTTAGAGGTGGATTTCAGGCAGTTTTCCTCAAAATACAGCAGTTATGCATGAAGTCTTCATTTTGGCCTTCTCTCGCTGAGAAAATGCTATTTGTGACCTGCGACACAAAACAGCCATAACTTTTGTTCAAAGTGAGTTTTCAGTCAAGTTTGAACCTGAAAGCATAGAAAGATGCAAAAACTTGAAGTTACAGGTGGATTTCATGCAGTTTTCCTCAAAATACAGGAGTTCTGCATGAAGTGTTCATTTTGGCCTTCTCTCGCTTTGAAAACACTGTTTGTGACCTGTGACACAAAAAAAACATTACTTTTGTTCAAAGTGAGTTTTCAGTCAAGTTTCAACCTGAAAGCATAGTAAGATGCATAAAAGAAAAGTTAGCTGTGGATTTCAGGCAGTTTTCCTCAAAATACAGGAGTTATGCATGAAGTGTTCATTTTGGCCTTCTCTCGCTGAGAAAACGCTTTTTGTGACCTGTGATACAAAACAGCCATAACTTTTGTTCAAAGTGAGTTTTCAGTCAAGTTTCAACCTGAAAGCATAGAAAGATACATAAACTTGAAGTTAGAGGTGGATTTCAGGCAGTTTTCCTCAAAATACAGGAGTTATGCATGAAGTATTCATTTTGGCCTTCTCTCGCTGAGAAAACACTATTTGTGACCTGTGATACAAAACAGCCATAACTTTTGTTCAAAGTGAGTTTTCAGTCAAGTTTCAACCTGAATGCATAGAAAGATGCATATATTTGAAGTTAGAGGTGGATTTAAGGCAGTTTTCCTAAAAATACAGGAGTTCTGCATGAAGTGTTCATTTTGGCCTTCTCTCGCTGAGAAAACAGTATTTGTGACCTGTGATACAAAACAGCCATAACTTTTGTTCAAAGTGAGTTTTCAGTCAAGTTTCGACCTGAAATCATAGAAAGATGCATAAACTTGAAGTTAGAGGTGGATTTCAGGCAGTTTTCCTCAAAATACAGCAGTTATGCGTGAAGTCTTCATTTTGGCCTTCTCTCGCTGAGAAAACACTATTTGTGACCTGTGATACAAAACAGCCATTACTTTTGTTCAAAGTGAGTTTTCAGTCAAGTTTCAACCTGAAAGCATAGAAAGATGCATTAAAGAGAAGTTTCAGGTGGATTTCACTTAGTTTTCCTGAAAATAAGGGAGTTTAGCAAGAAGTGTTTACTCCAGAAGACTCTCGCTGGTAAAAGGCATTGTGTGACCTGTGATCACAAATGCTGGAACTCTTGATCAAACTGACCTTTCAGTGAACTTCAAAACTGAAAACACAGAATGATGAAAACCTTTGAAGTAACAGGTGCTTTTAAGCCAGCTTTGCTCAAACTAATAGAGTTCTGCATGAAATGTTTAAAATGTCTTCTTTTGTTTTGAAAACAGTCTTCATGAACAGTGATCATCAAAGATGTAATTTTTTTTCAGAATGACTTCCAAGTGAAAGTTTAACCTGAAAGCATCGAAAGATGCATAAACGTGAAGTGACAGGTGGATTTCATGCAGTTTTCCAAAAAATACAGGAGTTATGCATGAAGTTTTCATTTTGGCATTCTCTCGCTGAGACAACGCTATTTGTGACCTGTGATACAAAACAGCCATAACTTTTGTTCAAAGTGAGTTTTCAGTCAAGTTTCAACCTGAAAGCACAGAAAGATGCATATACTTGAAGTTAAAGGTGGATTTCACACAGTTTTCCTCAAAATACAGGAGTTATGCATGAAGTGTTCATTTTGGCTTTCTCTCGCTGAGAAAACACTATTTGTGACCTATGATACAAAACAGCCATAACTTTTTTTCAAAGTGAGTTTTCAGTCAAGTTTCAACCTGAAAGCATAGAAAGATGCATTAAAAAGAGAAGTTACAGGTGGATTTCAGGCAGTTTTCCAAAAAATACAGGAGTTATGCATGAAGTGTTAATTTTAGCCTTCTCTCGCTGAGAAAACGTTATTTGTGACCTGTGATACAAAACAGCCATAACTTTTGTTCAAAGTGAGTTTTCAGTCAAGTTTCAACTTGAAAGCATAGAAAGATGCATTAAAAAGGGAAGTTAAAAGTTTATTTCAGGCAGTTTTCCTAAAAATACAGGAGTTATGCATGAAGTGTTCATTTTGGTCTTCTCTTGCTGAGAAAATGCTATTTGTGACCTGTGATACAAAACAGCCAAAACTTTTGTTCAAAGTGAGTTTTCAATCAAGTTTCCACCTGAAAGCAGAGAAAGATGCATAAAGTTAAAGTTACAGGTGCATTTCACTCAGTTTTCAAAAAAATACAGGAGTTATGCATGAAGTGTTCATTTTGGCCTTCTCTCGCTGAAAGAACACTATTTGTGACCTGTGATACAAAACAGCCATAACTTTTGTTCAAAGTGCATTTTAAGTCAAGTTTTAAACTGAAAGGATAGAAAGATGCATCAACTTGAAGTTAGAGGTGGATTTCATGCAGTTTTCCAAAAAATACAGGAGTTATGAATGAAGTTTTCATTTAGGTCTTCTCTCGCTGAGAAAACACAATTCGTGACCTGTGATACAAAACAGCCATAACTTTTGTTCAGAGTGAGTTTTCAGTCAAGTTTCAACCTGAAAGCATAGAAAGATGCATATACTTGAAGTTAGAGGTGGATTTATGGCAGTTTTCCTCAAAATACAGGAGTTATGCATGAAGTGTTCATTTTGGCCTTCTCTCGCTGAGAAAACGCTTTTTGTGACCTGTGATACAAAACAGCCATAACTTTTGTTCAAAGTGAGTTTTCAGTCAAGTTTCAACCTGAAAGCATAGAAAGATACATAAACTTGAAGTTAGAGGTGGATTTCAGGAAGTTTTCCTCAAAATACAGGAGTTATGCATGAAGTATTCATTTTGGCCTTCTCTCGCTGAGAAAACACTATTTGTGACCTGTGATACAAAACAGCCATAACTTTTGTTCAAAGTGAGTTTTCAGTCAAGTTTCAACCCGAATGCATAGAAAGATGCATATATTTGAAGTTAGAGGTGGATTTAAGGCAGTTTTCCTAAAAATACAGGAGTTATGCATGAAGTGTTCATTTTTGCCTTCTCTCCCTGAGAAAACACTATTTGTGACCTGTGATATAAAACAGCCATAACTTTTGTTAAAAGTGAGTTTTCAGTCAAGTTTCAACCTGAAAGCATAGAAAGATGCATAAACTTGAAGTTACAGGTGGATTTCAGGCAGTATTCCTCAAAATACAGGAGTTTTGCATGAAATGTTCATTTTTTCCTTCTCTCGCTTGATATACGCTATTTTTGATCTTTTATACAAAACAGCCATAATTTTTGTTCAAAGTGAGTTTTCAGTCAAGTTTCAACCTGAAAGCATAGAAAGATGCAGAAACTTGAAGTTACAGGTGGATTTCAGTGAGTTTTCATCAAAATACAGGAGTTCTGCATGAAGTGTTCATTTTGGCCTTCTTTTGCTGAGAAAACACTATTTTTGACCTGTGATACAAAAATGCCATAACTTTTGTTCAAAGTGAGTTTTCAGTCAAGTTTCAACCTGAAAGCATAGAAAGATGCATAAACTTGAAGTTACAGGTGGATTTCAGTGAGTTTTCATCAAAATACAGGAGTTCTGCATGAAGTGTTCATTTTGGCCTTCTCTCGCTGAGAAAACGCTATTTGTGACCTGTGACACAAAACAGCCATAACTTTTGTTCAAAGTGAGTTTTCTGTCAAGTTTCAATCTGAAAGCACAGAAAGATGCATAAACTTGAAGTTACAGGTGGATTTCAGTGAGTTTTCCTCAAAATACAGGAGTTATGCATGAAGTGTTCATTTTTGCCTTCTCTCGCTGAGAAAACGCTATTTGTGACCTGTGACACAAAACAGCCATCACTTTGGTTCAAAGTGAGTTTTCAATCAAGTTTCAACCTGAAAGCATAGAAAGATGCATAAACTTGACGTTACAGCTAGATTTCAGTGAGTTTTCATCAAAATACAGGAGTTCTACATGAAGTGTTCTTTTTGGCCTTCTCTCGCTGAGAAAACACTATTTGTGACCAGTGACACAAAACAGCCATCACTTTTGTTCAAAGTGAGTTTTCAGTCAAGTTTCAACCTGAAAGCATAGAAAGATGCATAAATTTGAAGTTACAGCTTGATTTCAGTGAGTTTTCATCAAAATACACGAGTTATGCATGAAATGTTAATTTTGGCCTTCTCTCGCTGAGAAAACACTATTTGTGACCTGTGATACAAAACAGCCATAACTTTTGTTCAAAGTGAGTTTTCAGTCAAGTTTCAACCTGAAAGCATAGAAAGATGCATAAACTTGAAGTGACAGGTAGATTTCACGCAGTTTTACAAAAAATACAGGAGTTATGCATTAAGTGTTCTTTTTCGCCTTATCTCCCTGAGAAAACACTATTTGTGACCTGTGAAAAAAAACAGCCATAACTTTTGTTCAAAGTGAGTTTTCAGTCAAGTTTCCACCTGAAAGCATAGAAAGATGCATAAACTTGAAGTAACAGGTGGATTTCAGTGAGTTTTCATTAAAATACAGGAGTTCTGCATGAAGTGTTCATTTTGGCCTTCTCTCGCTGAGAAAACGCTATTTGTGACCTTTCATACAAAACAGCCATAACTTTTGTTCAAAGTGAGTTTTCAGTCAAGTTTCAACCTGAAAGCATAGAAAGATGCAAAAACTTGAAGTTACAGTTGGATTTCATGCAGTTTTCCTCAAAATACAGGAGTTCTGCATGAAGTGTTCATTTTGGCCTTCTCTCGCTTTGAAAACACTGTTTGTGACCTGTGACACAAAAAAAACATTACTTTTGTTCAAAGTGAGTTTTCAGTCAAGTTTCAACCTGAAAGCATAGTAAGATGCATAAAAGAAAAGTTAGCTGTGGATTTCAGGCAGTTTTCCTCAAAATACAGCAGTTATGCATGAAGTCTTCATTTTGGCCTTCTCTCGCTGAGAAAACACTATTTGTGACCTGTGATACAAAACAGCCATTACTTTTGTTCAAAGTGAGTTTTCAGTCAAGTTTCAACCTGAAAGCATAGAAAGATGCATAAACTTGAAGTTAGAGGTGGATTTCAGGCAGTTTTCCTCAAAATACAGGAGTTATGCATGAAGTGTTCATTTTGGCCTTCTCTCGATGAGAAAACGCTATTTGTGACCTGTGATAAAAACAGCCATAACTTTTGTTCAAAGTGAGATTTCAGTCAAGTTTCAACCTGAAAGCATAGAAAAATGCATATATTTGAAGTTAGAGGTGGATTTAAGGGAGTTTTCCTCAAAATACAGGAGTTATGAATGAAGTGTTCATTTAGGCCTTCTCTCGCTGAGAAAACACTATTTGTGACCTGTGATACAAAACAGCCATAACTTTTGTTCAAAGTGAGTTTTCAGTCAAGTTTCAACCTGAAAGCATAGAAAGATGCATAAACTTGAAGTTAGACGTGGATTTCAGGCAGTTTTCCTAAAAATACAGGAGTTATGCATGAAGTTTTCATTTTAGCCTTCTCTCGCTGAGAAAACACTATTTGTGACCTGTGATACAAAACAGCCATAACTTTTGTTCAAAGTGAGTTTTCCGTCAAGTTTCAACCTGAAAGCATAGTAAGATGCATAAAAGAGAAGTTAGAGGTTGATTTCAGGCAGTTTTCCTCAAAATACAGGAGTTATACATGAAGTGTTCATTTTGGCTTTCTCTCGCTGAGAAAACGCTATTTGTGACCTGTGATACAAAACAGCCATTACTTTTGTTCAAAGTGAGTTTTCAGTCAAGTTTCAACCTGAAAGCATAGAAAGATGCATAAACTTGAAGTTAGAGGTGGATTTCAGGCAGTTTTCCTCAAAATACAGGAGTTATGCATGAAGTGTTCATTTTGGCCTTCTCTCGCTGAGAAAACACTATTTGTGACCTGTGATACAAAACAGCCATAACTTTTGTTCAAAGTGAGTTTTCAGTCAAATTTCAACCTGAAAGCATAGAAAGATGCATAAAAGAGAAGTTCGAGGTGGATTTCAGGCAGTTTTCCTCAAAATACAGGAGTTCTGCATGAAGTGTTCATTTTGGCCTTCTCTCGCTGAGAAAACGCTATTTGTGACCTATGATACTAAACAGCCATAACTTTTGTTCAAAGTTAGTTTTCAGTCAAGTTTCAACCTGAAAGAATAGAAAGATTCATAATATTTAAGTTAGAGGTGGATTTCAGTCAGTTTTCTTCAAAATACAGGAGTTATGCATGAAGTGTTCATTTTGGCCTTCTCTCGTTGAGAAAACGCTATTTGTGACCTGTGACACAAAACAGCCATAACTTTTGTTCAAAGTGAGTTTTCTGTCAATTTTCAACCTGAAAGCATAGAAAGATGCATAAACTTGAAGTTAGAGGTGGATTTCAGAAAGTTTTCCTCAAAATACAGGAGTTATGCATGAAGTGTTCATTTTGGCCGTCTCTCGTTGAGAAAACGCTATTTGTGACCTGTGATACAAAACAGTCATAACTTTTGTTCAAAGTGAGTTTTCAGTCAAGTTTCAACCTGAAAGCATAGAAAGATGCATATATTTGAAGTTAGAGGTGGATTTAAGGCAGTTTTCCTCAAAATACAGGAGTTCTGCATGAAGTGTTCATTTTGGCCTTCTCTCGCTGAGAAAACACTATTTGTGACCTGTGATACAAAACAGCCATAACTTTTGTTTAAAGTGAGTTTTCAGTCAAGTTTCAACCTGAAAGCATAGAAAGATGCATAAAAGACAAGTTAGAGGTTGATTTCAGGCAGTTTCCCTCAAAATACAGGAGTTATGCATGAAGTGTTCATTTTAGCCTTCTCTCGCTGACAAAACACTTTTTGTGAAATGTGATACAAAACAGCCATAACTTTTGTTCAAAGTGAGTTTTCAATCAACTTTCAACCTGAAAGCATAGAAAGATGCATAAACTTGAAGTTAGAGGTGTATTTCAGGCAGTTTTCCACAAAATACAGGAGTTATGCATGAAGTTTTCGTTTTGGCCTTCTCTCGCTGAGAAAACACTATTTGTGACCTGTGATAAACAAAAAGCCATAACTTTTGTTCAAAGTGAGTTTTCAGTCAAGTTTCAACCTGAAAGCATATAAAAATTCATTAACTTGAAGATAGAGGTGGATTTCATGCAGTTTTCCTCAAAATACAGGAGTTATGAATGAAGTGTTCATTTTGGCCTTCTCTCGCTGAGAAAATATTATTTGTGACCTGTGATACAAAACAGCCATAACTTTTGTTCAAAGTGAGTTTTCAGTCAAATTTCAACCTAAAAGCATAAAAAGGTGCAAAAAACTTTAAGTTACAGGTGGATTTCACTCAGTTTTCCTCAAAATACAGGACTTATGCATGAAGTGTACGTTTTTGGCTTCTCTCGCTGTGAATATGCTATTTTTGACCTGTCATACAAAACAGCCATAACTTTTTTTGAAAGTGAGTTTTCAGTCAAGTTTCAACCTGAAAGCATAGAAAGATGCATAAACATGAAGTTAAAGGTGGATTTCATGCAGTTTTCCAAAAAATACAGGAGTTCTGCATGAAGTGTTCACTTTGGCCTTCTCTCGCTGAAAAAACACTATTTGTGACCTGTGATAAAAAAATGCCATAACTTTTCTTCAAATTTAGTTTTAAGTCAAGTTTCAACCTGAAAGCATAGAAAGATGCATAAACTTGAAGTTACAGTTGGATTTCATGCAGTTTTCCTCAAAATACAGCAGTTCTGCATGAAGTGTTCATTTTGGCCTTCTCTCGCTGAGAAAACGCTATTCGTGACCTGTGACACAAAACAGCCATAACTTTTGTTCAAAGTGAGTTTTCAGTCAAGTTTCAACCTGAAAGCATAGAAAGCTGAATAAACTTGAAGTTACAGGTGGATTTTAGTGAGTTTTCCTCAAAATACAGGAGTTCTGCATGAAGTGTTCATTTTGGCCTTCTCTCGCTGAGAAAACGCTATTCGTGACCTCTGACACAAAACAGCCACAACTTTTGTTCAAAGTGAGTTTTCAGTCAAGTTTCATTCTGAAAGCATAGAAAGATGCATATACTTGAGTTTCAGCTTGATTTCAGTGAGTTTTCATCAAAATACAGGAGTTCTGCATGAAGTGTTCATTTTGGCCTTCTCTCGCTGAGAAAACACTATTTGTGAAATGTGATACAAAAATGCCATAACTTTTCTTCAAAGTGAGTTTTCAGTCAAGTTTCAACCTGAAAGCATAGAAAGATGCATAAACTTGAAGTTACAGGTGTATTTCATGCAGTTTTCCTCAAAATACAGGAGTTATGCATGAAGTGTTCATTTTGGCCTTCTCTCACTGAGAAAACACTATTTGTGACCTGTGACACAAAACAGCCATAACTTTTGTTCAAAGTAATTTTTCAGTCAAGTTTCAACCTGAAAGCATAGAAAGATGCATAAACTTGAAGTTACAGGTGGATTTCAGTGAGTTTTCATCAAAATACAGGAGTTCTGCATGAAGTGTTCATTTTGGCCTTCTCTCGATGAGAAAACGCTATTTGTGACCTGTGACACAAAACGGCCATAACTTTTTTTCAAAGTGGGTTTTCAGTCAAGTTTCAACCTGAAAGCATAGAAAGATGCATAAACTTGAAGTTACAGCTAGATGTCAGTGAGTTTTCCTCAAAATACAAGAGTTCTGCATGAAGTGTTCATTTTGGCCTTCTCTCGCTGAGAAAACACTATTTGTGACATGTGATACAAAACAGCCATAACTTTTGTTCATAGTGAGTTTTCACTCTAGTTTCAACCTGAAAGAATAGAAAGATGAATAAACTTGAAGTTACAGTTGGATTTCAGTGAGTTTTCCTCAAAATACAGGAGTTCTGCATGAAGTGTTCATTTTGGCTTTCTCTCGCTGAGAAAACGCTATTCGTGATTTGTGAAACAAAACAGCCATAACTTTTGTTCAAAGTGAGTTTTCAGTCAAGTTTCATTCTGAAAGCATAGAAAGATGCATAAACTTGAAGTTACAGCTTGATTTCAGTGAGTTTTCATCAAAATACAGGAGTTCTGCATGAAGTGTTCATTTTGGCCTTCTCTCGCTGAGAAAACACTATTTGTGACCTGTGATACAAAAATGCCATAACTTTTGTTCAAAGTGAGTTTTCAGTCAAGTTTCGACCTGAAATCATAGAAAGATGCATAAACTTGAAGTTAGAGGTGGATTTCAGGCAGTTTTCCTCAAAATACAGCAGTTATGCATGAAGTCTTCATTTTGGCCTTCTCTCGCTGAGAAAACACTATTTGTGACCTGTGATACAAAACAGCCATTACTTTTGTTCAAAGTGAGTTTTCAGTCAAGTTTCAACCTGAAAGCATAGAAAGATGCATAAACTTGAAGTTAGAGGTGGATTTCAGGCAGTTTTCCTCAAAATACAGGAGTTATGCATGAAGTGTTCTTTTTGGCCTTCTCTCGATGAGAAAACGCTATTTGTGACCTGTGATAAAAACAGCCATAACTTTTGTTCAAAGTGAGATTTCAGTCAAGTTTCAACCTGAAAGCATAGAAAAATGCATATATTTGAAGTTAGAGGTGGATTTAAGGGAGTTTTCCTCAAAATACAGGAGTTATGAATGAAGTGTTCATTTAGGCCTTCTCTCGCTGAGAAAACACTATTTGTGACCTGTGATACAAAACAGCCATAACTTTTGTTCAAAGTGAGTTTTCAGTCAAGTTTCAACCTGAAAGCATAGAAAGATGCTTAAACTTGAAGTTAGACGTGGATTTCAGGCAGTTTTCCTAAAAATACAGGAGTTATGCATGAAGTTTTCATTTTAGCCTTCTCTCGCTGAGAAAACACTATTTGTGACCTGTGATACAAAACAGCCATAACTTTTGTTCAAAGTGAGTTTTCCGTCAAGTTTCAACCTGAAAGCATAGAAAGATGCATAAAAGAGAAGTTAGAGGTTGATTTCAGGCAGTTTTCCTCAAAATACAGGAGTTATACATGAAGTGTTCATTTTGGCTTTCTCTCACTGAGAAAACGCTTTTTGTGACCTGTGATACAAAAAAGCCATAACTTTTGTTCAAAGTGAATTTTCAGTCAAGTTTCAACCTGAAAGCATAGAAAGATGCATAATCTTTAAGTTAGAGGTGGATTTCAGGCAGTTTTCCTAAAAATACAGGAGTTCTGCAAGAAGTGTTCATTTTGGCCTTCTCTCGCTGAGAAAACACTATTTGTGACCTGTGATACAAAACAGCCATAACTTTTGTTCAAAGTTAGTTTTCATCAAGTTTCAACCTGAAAGCATAGAAAGATGCATAAACTTGAAGTTAAAGGTGGATTTCATGCAGTTTTCCTCATAATACAAGAGTTATGCATGAAGTGTTCATTTTGGCTTTCTCTCGCTGAGAAAACGCTATTTGTGACCTGTGATACAAAACAGCCATTACTTTTGTTCAAAGTGAGTTTTCAGTCAAGTTTCAACCTGAAAGCATAGAAAGATGCATAAACTTGAAGTTAGAGGTGGATTTCAGGCAGTTTTCCTCAAAATACAGGAGTTATGCATGAAGTGTTCATTTTGGCCTTCTCTCGATGAGAAAACGCTATTTGTGACCTGTGATAAAAACAGCCATAACTTTTGTTCAAAGTGAGTTTTCAGTCAAGTTTCAACCTGAAAGCATAGAAAGATGCGTAATCTTTAAGTTAGAGGTGGATTTCAGGTAGTTTTCCTCAAAATACAGGAGTTATAAATGAAGTGTTCATTTTGGCCTTCTCTCGCTGAGAAAACACTATTTGTGACCTGTGATACAAAACAGCCATAACTTTTGTTCAAAGTGAGTTTTCAGTCAAATTTCAACCTGAAAGCATAGAAAGATTCATAATATTTAAGTTAGAGGTGGATTTCAGTCAGTTTTCTTCAAAATACAGGAGTTATGCATGAAGTGTTCATTTTGGCCTTCTCTCGTTGAGAAAACGCTTTTTGTGACCTGTGACACAAAACAGCCATAACTTTTGTTCAAAGTGAGTTTTCTGTCAATTTTCAACCTGAAAGCATTGAAAGATGCATAAACTTGAAGTTAGAGGTGGATTTCAGAAAGTTTTCCTCAAAATACAGGAGTTATGCATGAAGTGTTCATTTTGGCCGTCTCTCGTTGAGAAAACGCTATTTGTGACCTGTGATACAAAACAGTCATAACTTTTGTTCAAAGTGAGTTTTCAGTCAAGTTTCAACCTGAAAGCATAGAAAGATGCATATATTTGAAGTTAGAGGTGGATTTAAGGCAGTTTTCCTCAAAATACAGGAGTTATGAATGAAGTGTTCATTTTGGCCTTCTCTCGCTGAGAAAACGCTATTTGTGACCTTTGACAAAAAACAGCCATAACTTTTCTTCAAAGTGAGTTTTCAGACAAGTTTCAACCTGAAAGCATAGAATGATGCATAAACTTGAAGTTACAGGTGGATTTCAGTGAGTTTTCATCAAAATACAGGAGTTCTGCATGAAGTGTTCATTTTGGCCTTCTCTCGCTGAGAAAACGCTATTTGTGACCTGTGATACAAAACAGCCATAACTTTTGTTTAAAGTGAGTTTTCAGTCAAGTTTCAACCTGAAAGCATAGAAAGATGCATAAAAGACAAGTTAGAGGTTGATTTCAGGCAGTTTCCCTCAAAATACAGGAGTTATGCATGAAGTGTTCATTTTAGCCTACTCTCGCTGACAAAACACTTTTTGTGAAATGTGATACAAAACAGCCATAACTTTTGTTCAAAGTGAGTTTTCAATCAACTTTCAACCTGAAAGCATAGAAAGATGCATAAACTTGAAGTTAGAGGTGTATTTCAGGCAGTTTTCCACAAAATACAGGAGTTATGCATGAAGTTTTCGTTTTGGCCTTCTCTCGCTGAGAAAACACTATTTGTGACCTGTGATAAACAAAAAGCCATAACTTTTGTTCAAAGTGAGTTTTCAGTCAAGTTTCAACCTGAAAGCATATAAAAATTCATTAACTTGAAGATAGAGGTGGATTTCATGCAGTTTTCCTCAAAATACAGGAGTTATGAATGAAGTGTTCATTTTGGCCTTCTCTCGCTGAGAAAATATTATTTGTGACCTGTGATACAAAACAGCCATAACTTTTGTTCAAAGTGACTTTTCAGTCAAATTTCAACCTAAAAGCATAAAAAGGTGCAAAAAACTTTAAGTTACAGGTGGATTTCACTCAGTTTTCCTCAAAATACAGGACTTATGCATGAAGTGTACATTTTTGGCTTCTCTCGCTGTGAATATGCTATTTTTGACCTGTCATACAAAACAGCCATAACTTTTTTTGAAAGTGAGTTTTCAGTCAAGTTTCAACCTGAAAGCATAGAAAGATGCATAAACATGAAGTTAAAGGTGGATTTCATGCAGTTTTCCAAAAAATACAGGAGTTCTGCATGAAGTGTTCACTTTGGCCTTCTCTCGCTGAAAAAACACTATTTGTGACCTGTGATAAAAAAATGCCATAACTTTTCTTCAAATTTAGTTTTAAGTCAAGTTTCAACCTGAAAGCATAGAAAGATGCATAAACTTGAAGTTACAGTTGGATTTCATGCAGTTTTCCTCAAAATACAGGAGTTCTGCATGAAGTGTTCATTTTGGCCTTCTCTCGCTGAGAAAACGCTATTCGTGACCTGTGACACAAAACAGCCATAACTTTTGTTCAAAGTGAGTTTTCAGTCAAGTTTCAACCTGAAAGCATAGAAAGCTGAATAAACTTGAAGTTACAGGTGGATTTTAGTGAGTTTTCCTCAAAATACAGGAGTTCTGCATGAAGTGTTCATTTTGGCCTTCTCTCGCTGAGAAAACGCTATTCGTGACCTCTGAAACAAAACAGCCACAACTTTTGTTCAAAGTGAGTTTTCAGTCAAGTTTCATTCTGAAAGCATAGAAAGATGCATATACTTGAGTTTCAGCTTGATTTCAGTGAGTTTTCATCAAAATACAGGAGTTCTGCATGAAGTGTTCATTTTGGCCTTCTCTCGCTGAGAAAACACTATTTGTGAAATGTGATACAGAAATGCCATAACTTTTCTTCAAAGTGAGTTTTCAGTCAAGTTTCAACCTGAAAGCATAGAAAGATGCATAAACTTGAAGTTACAGGTGTATTTCATGCAGTTTTCCTCAAAATACAGGAGTTATGCATGAAGTGTTCATTTTGGCCTTCTCTCACTGAGAAAACACTATTTGTGACCTGTGACACAAAACAGCCATAACTTTTGTTCAAAGTAATTTTTCAGTCAAGTTTCAACCTGAAAGCATAGAAAGATGCATAAACTTGAAGTTACAGGTGGATTTCAGTGAGTTTTCATCAAAATACAGGAGTTCTGCATGAAGTGTTCATTTTGGCCTTCTCTCGATGAGAAAACGCTATTTGTGACCTGTGACACAAAACGGCCATAACTTTTTTTCAAAGTGGGTTTTCAGTCAAGTTTCAACCTGAAAGCATAGAAAGATGCATAAACTTGAAGTTACAGCTAGATGTCAGTGAGTTTTCCTCAAAATACAAGAGTTCTGCATGAAGTGTTCATTTTGGCCTTCTCTCGCTGAGAAAACACTATTTGTGACCTGTGATACAAAACAGCCATAACTTTTGTTCATAGTGAGTTTTCACTCTAGTTTCAACCTGAAAGAATAGAAAGATGAATAAACTTGAAGTTACAGTTGGATTTCAGTGAGTTTTCCTCAAAATACAGGAGTTCTGCATGAAGTGTTCATTTTGGCCTTCTCTCGCTGAGAAAACGCTATTTGTGATTTGTGACACAAAACAGCCATAACTTTTGTTCAAAGTGAGTTTTCAGTCAAGTTTCATTCTGAAAGCATAGAAAGATGCATAAACTTGAAGTTACAGCTTGATTTCAGTGAGTTTTCATCAAAATACAGGAGTTCTGCATGAAGTGTTCATTTTGGCCTTCTCTCGCTGAGAAAACACTATTTGTGAAATGTGATACAAAAATGCCATAACTTTTCTTCAAAGTGAGTTTTCAGTCAAGTTTCAACCTGAAAGCATAGAAAGATGCAAAAACTTGAAGTTACAGTTGGATTTCATGCAGTTTATCCTCAAAATACAGGAGTTCTGCATGAAGTGTTCATTTTTGCCTTCTCTCGCTGAGAAAACACTATTTGTGACCTGTGACACAAAACAGCCATAACTTTTGTTCAAAGTGAGTTTTCACTCTAGTTTCAACCTGAAAGCATAGAAAGATGAATAAACTTGAAGTTACAGCTTGATTTCAGTGAGTTTTCCTCAAAATACAGGAGTTCTGCATGAAGTGTTCATTTTGGCCTTCTCTGGCTGAGAAAACGCTATTTGTGACCTGTGACAAAAAACAGCCATAACTTTTGTTCAAAGTGAGTTTTCAGACAAGTTTCAACCTGAAAGCATAGAAAGATGCATAAACTTGAAGTTACAGCTTGATTTCAGTGAGTTTTCCTCAAAATACAGGAATTGTGCATGAAGTGTTCATTGTGGCCTTCTCTCGCTGAGAAAACACTATTTGTGACCTGTGACACAAAAATGCCATAACTTTTGTTCAAAGTGAGTTTTCAGTCAAGTTTCAATCTGAAAGCATAGAAAGATGCATGAACTTGAAGTTAGAGGTGGATTTCAGTGAGTTTTCATCAAAATACAGGAGTTCTGCATGAAGTGTTCATTTTGGCCTTCTCTCGCTGCGAAAACGCTGTTTGTGACCTGTGACACAAAACAGCCATAACTTTTGTTCAAAGTGAGTTTTCAATCAACTTTCAACCTGAAATCAAAGAAAGATGCATAAACTTGAAGTTACAGCTTGATTTCATTGAGTTTTCCTCAAAATAAAGGAGTTGTGCATGAAGTGTTCATTTTGGCCTTCTCTTACTGAGAAAACGCTATTTGTGACCTGCGACACAAAACAGCCATAACTTTTGTTCAAAGTGAGTTTTCAGTCAAGTTTCAACCTGAAAGCATAGAAAGATGCATACACTTGAAGTGACAGCTTGATTTCAGTGAGTTTTCCTCAAAATACAGGAGTTATGCATGAAGTGTTCATTTTGGCCTTCTCTCGCTGAGAAAACACTATTTGTGACCTGTGATACAAAAATACCATAACTTTTGTTCAAAGTGAGTTTTCAGTCAAGTTTTTACCTGAACGCATAGAAAGATGCATAACCTTGAAGTTACAGTTGGATTTCAGTGAGTTTTCATCAAAATACAGGAGTTCTGCATGAAGTGTTCATTTTGGCCTTCTCTCGCTGAGAAAACGCTATTTGTGACCTGTGACACAAAACAGCCATAACTTTTGTTCAAAGTGAGTTTTCAGTCAAGTTTCAACCTGAAAGCATAGAAAGATTCATAAACTTGAAGTTACAGCTTGATTTCATTGAGTTTTCATCAAAATACAGCAGTTCTGCATGAAGTGTTCATTTTGGCCTTCTCTCGCTGAGAAAACGCTATTTGTGACCTGCGACACAAAACAGCCCTAACTTTTGTTCAAAGTGAGTTTTCAGTTAAGTTTCAACCTGAAAGCATAGAAAGATGCATAAACTTGAAGTTACAGCTTGATTTCATTGAGTTTTCATCAAAATACAGCAGTTCTGCATGAAGTGTTCATGTTGGCCTTCTCTCGCTGAGAAAACGCTATTTGTGACCTGCGACACAAAACAGCCCTAACTTTTGTTCAAAGTGTGTTTTCAGTCAAGTTTCAACCTGAAAGCATAGAAACATGCATAAACTTGAAGTTACAGCTTGATTTCAGTGAGTTTTCCTCAAAATACAGGAGTTCTGCATGAAGTGTTCCTTTTGGCCTTCTCTCGCTGAGAAAACGCTATTTGTGACCTGCGACACAAAACAGCCATAACTTTTGTTCAAAGTGAGTTTTCAGTCAAGTTTCAACCTGAAAGCATAGAAAGATGCATTAAAGAGAAGTTACAGGTGGATTTCAGTCAGTTTTCCTGAAAATAAGGGAGTTCAGCAAGAAGTGTTCACTCCAGAGGACACTCGCTGGTAAAAGGCATTGTGTGACCTGTGATCACAAATGCTGGAACTCTTGATAACACTGACCTTTCAGTGAACTTCAAAACTGAAAACACAGAATGATGAAAACCTTAGAAGTAACAGGTGCTTTTAAGCCAGCTTTGCTCAAACTAATGGAGTTCTGCATGAAATGTTTAAATTGTCTTCTTTTGTTTTGAAAACAGTCTTCATGAACAGTGATCATCAAAGTCGTAATTTTTTTTCAAATTGACTTCAAAGTGAAAGTTTCACCTGAAAGCATAGAAAGATGCATAAACTTGAAGTGACAGGTGGATTTCATGCAGTTTTCCTCAAAATACAGGAGTTATGAATGAAGTGTTCATTTTGGCCTTCTCTGGCTGAGAAAATATTATTTGTGACCTGTGATACAAAACAGCCATAACTTTTGTTCAAAGTGAGTTTTCAGTCAAATTTCAACCTAAAAGCATAAAAAGGTGCAAAAAACTTTAAGTTACAGGTGGATTTCACTCAGTTTTCCTCAAAATACAGGACTTATGCATGAAGTGTACATTTTTGGCTTCTCTCGCTGTGAATATGCTATTTTTGACCTGTCATACAAAACAGCCATAACTTTTTTTGAAAGTGAGTTTTCAGTCAAGTTTCAACCTGAAAGCATAGAAAGATGCAAAAACTTGAAGTTACAGGTTAATTTCAGGCAGTTTTCCTCAAAATATAGGAGTTCTGCATGAAGTGTTCATTTTTGCCTTCTCTCGCTGAGAAAACGCTATTTGTGACCTGTGACACAAAACAGCCATAACTTTTGTTCAAAGTGAGTTTTCACTCTAGTTTCAACCTGAAAGCATAGAAAGATGAATAAACTTGAAGTTACAGCTTGATTTCAGTGAGGTTTCCTCAAAATACAGGAGTTATGCATAAAGTGTTCATTTTGGCCTTCTCTTGCTGAGAAAACACTATTTGTGACCTGTGATACAAAAATGCCATAACTTTTCTTCAAGGTGAGTTTTCAGTCAAGTTTCAACCTGAAAGCAAAGAAAGATGCATAAACTTGAAGTTACAGCTTGATTTCATTGAGTTTTCATCAAAATACAGGAGTTCTGCATGAAGTGTTCATTTTGGCCTTCTCTCGCTGAGAAAACGCTATTTGTGACCTGTGACAAAAAACAGCCATAACTTTTGTTCAAAGTGAGTTTTCAGACAAGTTTCAACCTGAAAGCATAGAAAGATGCATAAACTTGAAGTTACGGCTTGATTTCAGTGAGTTTTCCTCAAAATACAGGAGTTGTGCATGAAGTGTTCATTTTGGCCTTCTCTCGCTGAGAAAACACTATTTGTGACCTGTGACACAAAAATGCCATAACTTTTCTTCAAAGTGAGTTTTCAGTCAAGTTTCAATCTGAAAGCATAGAAAGATGCATGAACTTGAGTTAGAGGTGGATTTCAGTGAGTTTTCATCAAAATACAGGAGTTCTGCACAAAGTGTTCATTTTGGCCTTCTCTCGCTGCGAAAACGCTATTTGTGACCTGTGACACAAAACAGCCATAACTTTTGTTCAAAGTGAGTTTTCAATCAACTTTCAACCTGAAATCAAAGAAAGATGCATAAACTTGAAGTTACAGCTTGATTTCATGGAGTTTTCCTGAAAATAAGGGAGTTCAGCAAGAAGTGTTCACTCCAGAGGACACTCGCTGGTAAAAGGCATTGTGTGACCTGTGATCACAAATGCTGTAACTCTTGATAACACTGACCTTTCAGTGAACTTCAAAACTGAAAACACAGAATGATGAAAACCTTTGAAGTAACAGGTGCTTTTAAGCCAGCTTTGCTCAAACTAATGGAGTTCTGCATGAAATGTTTGAATTGTCTTCTTTTGTTTTGAAAACAGTCATCATGAACAGTGATCATCAAAGTCGTAATTTTTTTTCAAATTGACTTCAAAGTGAAAGTTTCACCTGAAAGCATAGAAAGATGCTTAAACTTGAAGTTACAAGTGGATTTCAGGCAGTATTCCTCAAAATACAGGATTTATACATGAAGTGTTCATTTTGGCCTTCTCTCGCTGAGAAAACACTATTTGTGACCTGTGATACAAAACAGCCATAACTTTCATTCAAAGTGAGTTTTCAGTCAAGTTTCAACCTGAAAGCATAGAAAGGTGCATTAAAGAGAAGTTACAGGTGGATTTCAGTCAGTTTTCCTCAAAATACAGGACTTATGCATGAACTGTACATTTTTGGCTTCTCTCGCTGTGAATATGCTATTTTTGACCTGTCATACAAAACAGCCATAACTTTTTTTGAAAGTGAGTTTTCAGTCAAGTTTCAACCCGAAAGCATAGAAAGATGCATAAACCTGAAGTTAAAGGTGGATTTCATGCAGTTTTCCAAAAAATACAGGAGTTCTGCATGAAGTGTTCACTTTGGCCTTCTCTCGCTGAGAAAACACTATTTGTGACCTGTGACACAAAACAGCCATAACTTTTGTTCAAAGTAATTTTTCAGTCAAGTTTTTACCTGAAAGCATAGAAAGATGCATAACCTTGAAGTTACAGGTGGATTTCAGTGAGTTTTCCTCAAAATACAGGAGTTATGCATGAAGTGTTCATTTTGGCCTTCTCTCGCTGAGAAAACACTATTTGTGACCTGTGATACAAAAATGCCATAACTTTTGTTCAAAGTGAGTTTTCAGTCAAGTTTTTTCCTGAACGCATAGAAAGATGCATAACCTTGAAGTTACAGTTGGATTTCAGTGAGTTTTCATCAAAATACAGGAGTTATGCAAGAAGTTTTCATTTTGGCCTTCTCTCACTGAGAAAACCTTATTTGTGACCTTTGATACAAAACAGCCATAAATTTTTCGAACTGAGTTTTCAGTCAAGTTTTAAACTGAAAGCATATAAAGATGCATAAACTTCCAGTTACAGGTGGATTTCATGCAGTTTTCCAAAAAATACAGGAGTTATGAATGAAGTTTTCATTTTGGCCTTCTCTCGCTGAGAAAACCATATTTGTGACCTGTGATACAAAACAGCCATAACTTTTGTTCAAAGTGATTTTTCAGTCAAGTTTCAACCTGAAAGCATAGAAAGATGCATAAACTTGAAGTTACAGGTGGATTTCATGCAGTTTTCCAAAAAATAAAGGAGTTATGAATGAAGTTTTCATTTTGGCCTTCTCTCGCTGAGAAAACCATATTTGTGACCTGTGATACAAAACAGCCATAACTTTTGTTCAATGTGAGTTTTCAGTCAAGTTTCAACCTGAAAGCATAGAAAGATGCATAAAAGAGAAGTTAAAGGTGGATTTCACTCAGTTTTCCTCAAAATACAGGAGTTATGCATGAAGTGTTCAATTTGGCCTTCTCTCGCTGAGAAAACCATATTTGTGACCTGTGATACAAAACAGCCATAACTTTTTTTCAAAGTGAGTTTTCAGTCAAGTTTCAACCTGAAAGCATAGAAAAATTCATAAACTTGAAGTTCCAGGTGGATTTCACTAAGTTTTCCTCAAAATACAGGAGTTCTGCATGAAGTGTTCATTTTGGCCTTCTCTCGCTGAGAAAACACTATTTGTGAAATGTGATACAAAAATGCCATAACTTTTCTTCAAAGTGAGTTTTCAGTCAAGTTTCAACCTGAAAGCATAGAAAGATGCATAAATTTGAAGTTACAGGTGGATTTCATGCAGTTTTCCTCAAAATACAGGAGTTATGCATGAAGTGTTCATTTTGTCCTTCTCTCGCTGAGAAAACACTATTTGTGACCTGTGACACAAAACAGCCATAACTTTTCTTCAAAGTGAGTTTTCAGTCAAGTTTCAACCTGAAAGCATAGAAAGATGCATAAACTTGAAGTTACAGGTGGATTTCAGTGAGTTTTCATCAAAATACAGGAGTTCTGCATGAAGTGTTCATTTTGGCCTTCTCTCGCTGAGAAAACGCTATTCGTGACCTTTGACACAAAACAGCCATAACTTTTGTTCAAAGTGAGTTTTCAGTCAAGTTTCAACCTGAAAGCATAGAAAGCTGCATAAACTTGAAGTTACAGGTGGATTTTAGTGAGTTTTCCTCAAAATACAGGAGTTCTGCATGAAGTGTTAATTTTGGTCTTCTCTCGCTGAGAAAACGCTATTCGTGACCTGTGACACAAAACAGCCATAACTTTTGTTCAAAGTGATTTTTCAGTCAAGTTTCATTCTGAAAGCATAGAAAGATGCATAAACTTGAAGTTACAGGTGGATTTCAGTCAGTTTTCCAAAAAATACAGGAGTTCTGCATGAAGTGTTATTTTTGGCCTTGTCTCGCTAAGAAAACGCTATTTGTGACCTGTGATAATAAAAAACAGCCATAACTTTTTTTCAATGTGGGTTTTCAGTCAAGTTTCAACCTGAAAGCATAGAAAGATGCATAAACTTGAAGTTACATGTGGATTTCATGCAGTTTTCCAAAAAATACAGGAGTTCTGCATGAAGTGTTCATTTTGTCCTTCTCTCGCTGAGAAAACCTTATTTGTGACCTTTGATACAAAACAGCCATAACTTTTGTTCAAAGTGAGTTTTCTGTCAAGTTTCAACCTGAAAGCATAGAAAGTTGCATAACCTTGAAGTTAGAGGTGGATTTCAGGCAGTTTTCCTCAAAATACAGGAGTTATGAATGAAGTGTTCATTTTGGCCTTCTCTCGCTGAAAAAAACACTATTCGTGACCTGTGATACAAAAAAGCCATAACTTTTGTTTAAAGTGAGTTTTCAGTCAAGTTTCAACCTGAAAGCATAGAAAGATGCATAAACTTGAAGTTACAGGTGGATTTCAGGCAGTTTTCCTCAAAATACAGCAGTTATGCATGAAGTGTTCATTTTGGCCTTCTCTCGCTGAGAAAACACTATTTGTGACCTGTGAAAAAAAAACAGCCCTAACTTTTGTTCAAAGTGAGTTTTCAGTCAAGTTTCAACCTGAAAGCATAGAAAGATGAATAAAAGAGAAGTTAGAGGTGGATTTCAGGCAGTTTTCCTCAAAATACAGGAATTATTCTTGAAGTTTTCATTTTGGCCTTCTCTTGCTGAGAAAACACTATTTGTGACCTGTGATACAAAACAGCCCTAACTTTTGTTCAAAGTGAGTTTTCAATCAAGTTTCAACCTGAAACCATAGAAAGATGCATAAAAGAGAAGTTACAGGTTAATTTTAGGCAGTTTTCCTAAAAATACAGGAGTTATGCATGAAGTGTTATTTTTGGCCTTCTCTCGCTGAGAAAACACTATTTGTGACCTGTGATACAAAACAACCATAACTTTTTTTCAAAGTGAGTTTTCAATCAAGTTTCAACCTGAAAGCATAGAAAGATGCATAAACTTTAAGTTAGAGGTTAATTTCATGCAGTTTTCCTCAAAATACAGGAGTTATGCATGAAGTGTTCATTTTGGCCTTCTCTCGCTGTTTAAACACTATTTGTGACCTGTGATACAAAACAGCCATAACTTTTGTTCAAAGTGAGTTTTTAGTCAAGTTTCAACCTGAAAGCATAGAAAGATGTATAAACTTGAAGTTACAAGTGGATTTTAGGCAGTATTCCTCAATATACAGGAGATATGCATGAAGTGTTCATTTTGGCCTTCTCTCCCTGAGAAAACACGATTTGTGACCTGTGATACAAAAGAGCCATAACTTTTGTTCAAAGTGAGTTTTCATCAAGTTTCAACCTGAAAGCATAAAAAGATTCACAAAAGAGAAGTTCGAGGTCGATTTCAGGCAGTTTTCCTCAAAATACAGGAGTTATGCATGAAGTGTTCATTTTTGCCTTCTCTTGCTGAGAAAACGCTATTTGTGACCTGTGATACAAAACAGCTATAACTTTTGTTCAAAGTGAGTTTTCAGTCAAGTTTAGACCTCAAAGCATAGAAAGATGCATAAAAGAGAAGTTAGAGGTGGATTTCAGGCAGTTTTCCTCAAAATACAGGAGTTATGCATGAAGTGTTCATTTTGGCCTTCTCTCGCTGTTAAAACACTATTTGTGACCTGTGATACAAAACAGCCATAACTTTTGTTCAAAGTGAGTTTTTTGTCAAGTTTCAACCTGAAAGCATAGAAAGATGCTTAAACTTGAAGTTACAAGTGGATTTCAGGCAGTATTCCTCAAAATACAGGATTTATACATGAAGTGTTCATTTTGGCCTTCTCTTGCTGTGAAAATGCTATTTGTGACCTGTGATACAAAACAGCCATAACTTTTGTTCAAAGTGAGTTTTCAGTCAAGTTTCAACCTGAAAGCATAGAAAGATGCATAATCTTTAAGTTAGAGGTGCATTTCAGGCAGTTTTCCTCAAAATACAGGAGTGATGCATGAAGTGTTCATATTGGCCTTCTCTCGCTGAGAAAACGCTCTTTGTGACCTGTGATACAAACAGCCATAACTTTTGTTCAAAGCTAGATTTCAGTCAAGTTTCCACCTGAAAGCATAGAAAGATGCATAAACTTGAAATTACAGGTGGATTTCATGCAGTTTTCCAAAAAATACAGGAGTTATGCATGAAGTGTTCATTTTGGCCTTCTCTCGCTGAGAAAACCATATTTGTGACCTGTGATAATAAAAAAACAGCCAAAACTTTTGTTCAAAGTGAGTTTTCAGTCAAGTTTCAACCTGAAAGCATAGAAAGATGTATAAAAGAGAAGTTACAGGTGGATTTCAGGCAGTTTTCCTCAAAATACAGGAGTTATGCATGAAGTGTTCATTTTGGCTTTCTCTCCCTGAGAAAACGCTATTTGTAACCTGTGATATAAAACAGCCATAACTTTTGTTCAAAGTGAGTTTTCAGTCAAGTTTCAACCTGAAAGCATAGAAAGATGCATAAACTTTAAGTTAGAGGTGGATTTTATGCAGTTTTCTAAAAAATAAAGGAGTTATGCATGAAGTGTTTATATTGGCCTTCTCTCGCTGAGAAAACGGTATTTGTGACCTGTGATACAAAACAGCTATAACTTTTTTTCAAAGTGAATTTTCAGGAAAGTTTCAAACTGAATACAATAAAAAATTACATTACCTTGAAATGACACGTGGATTTCAGTCAGTTTTCTTCTAAATTAGGGAGTTCAGCATGAAGTGTTCACTCCAGAGGACTCTCGCTGGTAAAAGGCATTGTGTGACCTGTGATCACAAATGCTGGAACTCTTGATAACACTGACCTTTCAGTGAACTTCAAATCTGAAAACTCAGAATGATGAAAACCTCTGAAAGTAACAGGTGGTTTTAAGCCAGCTTTGGTCAAAGTAATGGAGTTCTGCATGAAATGTTTAAAAAGTCTTCTTTTGTTTTGAAAACAGTCTTCGTGAACCGTGACATCAAAGACGTAATTTTTTTGCAAAATGACTTTGAAGTGAAAGTTCAACCTGAAAGCATAGAAAGATGCATAAACTTGAAGTTACAGGTGGATTTCATGCAGTTTTCCTCAAAATACAGGAGTTATGCATGAAGTGTTCATTTTGGCCTTCTCTCGCTGAGAAAGCACTTTTTGTGACCTGTGATACAAAACAGCCATAACTTTTGTTCAAAGTGAGTTTACAGTAAAGTTTCAACCTGAAAACATAGAAAGATGCATAAACTTGAAGCGAAAAAGTGGATTCCATGGAGTTTTCCAAAAAGTAAAGGAGTTATGCATGATGTTTTCATTTTGGCCTTCTCTCGCTGAGAAAACACTATTTGTGACCTGTCATAAAAAACAGCCATAGCTTTTTTTCAAAGTGAATTTTCAGTAAAGTTTCAACATGAAAGCATAGAAAGATGCATAAACTTGAAGTTACAGGTGGACTTCACTCACTTTTCCTCAAAATACAGGAGTTTTGCATGACGTGTACATTTTTGGCTTCTCTCGCTTAGAAAACACTATTTGTGACCTGTGATACAAAACAGCCATAATTTTGTTCAAAGTGAGTTTTCAGTCAAGTTTCAACCTGAAAGCAAAGAAAGATGCATAAACTTGAAGTTACAGTTGGATTTCATGCAGTTTTCCTCAAAATACAGGAGTTCTGCATGAAGTGTTCATTTTGGCCTTCTCTCGCTGCGAAAACACTATTTGTGACCTGTGATACAAAAATGCCATAACTTTTCTTCAAAGTGAGTTTTCACTCTAGTTTCAACCTGAAAGCATAGAAAGATGAATAAACTTGAAGTTACAGCTTGATTTCAGTGAGTTTTCATCAAAATACAGGAGTTATGCATGAAGTGTTCATTTTGGCCTTCTCTCGCTGAGAAAACACTATTTGTGACCTGTGACACAAAACAGCCATAACTTTTGTTCAAAGTAATTTTTCAGTCAAGTTTCAACCCGAAAGCATAGAAAGATGCATAAACTTGAAGTTACAGGTGGATTTCAGTGAGTTTTCATCAAAATACAGGAGTTCTGCATGAAGTGTTCATTTTGGCCTTCTCTCGCTGCGAAAACACTATTTGTGACCTGTGATACAAAAATGCCATAACTTTTCTTCAAAGTGAGTTTTCAGTCAAGTTTCAACCTGAAAGCATAGAAAGATGCATAAACTTGAACTTACAGGTGGATTTCAGTGAGTTTTTATCAAAATACAGGAGTTCTGCATGAAGTGTTCATTTTGGCCTTCTCTCGCTGAGAAAACGCTATTTGTGACATGTGACACAAAACAGCCATAACTTTTGTTCAAAGTGAGTTTTCAGTCAAGTTTCAACCTGAAAGCATAGAAAGATGCATAAACTTGAAGTTACAGGTGGATTTCAGTGAGTTTTCATCAAAATACAGGAGTTCTGCATGAAGTGTTCATTTTGGCCTTCTCTCGCTGAGAAAACACTATTTGTGAAATGTGATACAAAAATGCCATAACTTTTCTTCAAAGTGAGTTTTCAGTCAAGTTTCAACCTGAAAGCATAGAAAGATGCATGAACTTGAAGTTACAGGTGGATTTCATGCAGTTTTCCTCAAAATACAGGAGTTCTGCATGAAGTGTTCATTTTGGCCTTCTCTGGCTGAGAAAACACTATTTGTGACCTGTGATACAAAAATGCCATAACTTTTGTTCAAAGTGAGTTTTCAGTCAAGTTTCAACCTGAAAGCATAGAAAGATGCATAAACTTGAAGTTACAGTTGGATTTCATGCAGTTTTCCTCAAAATACAGGAGTTCTGCATGAAGTGTTCATTTTGGCCTTCTCTCGCTGCGAAAACACTATTTGTGACCTGTGATACAAAAATGCCATAACTTTTCTTCAAAGTGAGTTTTCACTCTAGTTTCAACCTGAAAGCATAGAAAGATGAATAAACTTGAAGTTACAGCTTGATTTCAGTGAGTTTTCCTCAAAATACAGGAGTTCTGCATGAAGTGTTCATTTTGGCCTTCTCTCGCTGAGAAAACGCTATTTGTGACCTTTGACAAAAAACAGCCATAACTTTTCTTCAAAGTGAGTTTTCAGACAAGTTTCAACCTGAAAGCATAGAATGATGCATAAACTTGAAGTTACAGGTGGATTTCAGTGAGTTTTCATCAAAATACAGGAGTTCTGCATGAAGTGTTCATTTTTGCCTTCTCTCGCTGAGAAAACGCTATTTGTGACTTGTGAAGCAAAACAGTCATAACTTTTGTTCAAAGTGAGTTTTCAGTCAAGTTTCAACCTGGAAGCGTAGAAAGATGCATAAACTTGAAGTTACAGGTGGATTTCAGTCAGTTTTCCAAAAAATACAGGAGTTATGCAAGAAGTGTTCATTTTGGCCTTCTCTCGCTGAGAAAACCTTATTTGTTACGTTTGATAAAAAACAGCCATAAATTTTTCGAACTGAGTTTTCAGTCAAGTTTTAAACTGAAAGCATAGAAAGATGCATAAACTTCCAGTTACAGGTGGATTTCATGCAGTTTTCCAAAAAATACAGGAGTTATGAATGAAGTTTTCATTTTGGCCTTCTCTCGCTGAGAAAACCATATTTGTGACCTGTGATACAAAACAGCCATAACTTTTGTTCAAAGTGATTTTTCAGTCAAGTTTCAACCTGAAAGCATAGAAAGATGCATAAACTTGAAGTTACAGGTGGATTTCATGCAGTTTTCAAAAAAATAAAGGAGTTATGAATGAAGTTTTCATTTTGGCCTTCTCTCGCTGAGAAAACCATATTTGTGACCTGTGATACAAAACAGCCATAACTTTTGTTCAATGTGAGTTTTCGGTCAAGTTTCAACCTGAAAGCATAGAAAGATGCATGAAAGAGAAGTTAGAGGTGGATTTCAGGCAGTTTTCCTCAAAATACAGGAGTTATGCACGAAGTGTTCATTTTGGCCTTCTCTCGCTGAGAAAACACTATTTGTGACCTGTGATACAAAACACCCATAACTTTTTTTCAAAGTGATTTTTCAGTCAAGTTTCAACCTGAAAGCATAGAAGGATGCATTAAAGAGAAGTTACAGGTGGATTTCAGTCAGTTTTCCTGAAAATAAGGGAGTTCAGCAAGAAGTGTTCACTCCAGAGGACACTCGCTGGTAAAAGGCATTGTGTGACCTGTGATCACAAATGCTGGAACTCTTGATAACACTGACCTTTCAGTGAACTTCAAAACTGAAAACACAGAATGATGAAAACCTTTGAAGTAACAGGTGCTTTTAAGCCAGCTTTGCTCAAACTAATGGAGTTCTGCATGAAATGTTTAAATTGTCTTCTTTTGTTTTGAAAACAGTCTTCATGAACAGTGATCATCAAAGTCGTAATTTTTTTTCAAAATGACTTCAAAGTGAAAGTTTCACCTGAAAGCATAGAAAGATGCATAAACTTGAAGTGACAGGTGGATTTCATGCAGTTTTCCTCAAAATACAGGAGTTATGAATGAAGTGTTCATTTTGGCCTTCTCTCGCTGAGAAAATATTATTTGTGACCTGTGACACAAAACAGCCATAACTTTTTTTCAAAGTGAGTTTTCAGTCAAATTTCAACCTAAAAGCATAAAAAGGTGCAAAAAACTTTAAGTTACAGGTGGATTTCACTCAGTTTTCCTCAAAATACAGGAGTTATGAATGAAGTTTTCATTTTGGCCTTCTCTCGCTGAGAAAACCATATTTGTGACCTGTGATACAAAACAGCCATAACTTTTGTTCAAAGTGATTTTTCAGTCAAGTTTCAACCTGAAAGCATAGAAAGATGCATAAACTTGAAGTTACAGGTGGATTTCATGCAGTTTTCAAAAAAATAAAGGAGTTATGAATGAAGTTTTCATTTTGGCCTTCTCTCGCTGAGAAAACCATATTTGTGACCTGTGATACAAAACAGCCATAACTTTTGTTCAATGTGAGTTTTCGGTCAAGTTTCAACCTGAAAGCATAGAAAGATGCATGAAAGAGAAGTTAGAGGTGGATTTCAGGCAGTTTTCCTCAAAATACAGGAGTTATGCACGAAGTGTTCATTTTGGCCTTCTCTCGCTGAGAAAACACTATTTGTGACCTGTGATACAAAACACCCATAACTTTTTTTCAAAGTGATTTTTCAGTCAAGTTTCAACCTGAAAGCATAGAAGGATGCATTAAAGAGAAGTTACAGGTGGATTTCAGTCAGTTTTCCTGAAAATAAGGGAGTTCAGCAAGAAGTGTTCACTCCAGAGGACACTCGCTGGTAAAAGGCATTGTGTGACCTGTGATCACAAATGCTGGAACTCTTGATAACACTGACCTTTCAGTGAACTTCAAAACTGAAAACACAGAATGATGAAAACCTTTGAAGTAACAGGTGCTTTTAAGCCAGCTTTGCTCAAACTAATGGAGTTCTGCATGAAATGTTTAAATTGTCTTCTTTTGTTTTGAAAACAGTCTTCATGAACAGTGATCATCAAAGTCGTAATTTTTTTTCAAAATGACTTCAAAGTGAAAGTTTCACCTGAAAGCATAGAAAGATGCATAAACTTGAAGTGACAGGTGGATTTCATGCAGTTTTCCTCAAAATACAGGAGTTATGAATGAAGTGTTCATTTTGGCCTTCTCTCGCTGAGAAAATATTATTTGTGACCTGTGACACAAAACAGCCATAACTTTTGTTCAAAGTGAGTTTTCAGTCAAATTTCAACCTAAAAGCATAAAAAGGTGCAAAAAACTTTAAGTTACAGGTGGATTTCACTCAGTTTTCCTCAAAATACAGGAGTTATGCATGAAGTGTTCATTTTGGCCTTCTCTCGCTGAGAAAACACTATTTGTGACCTGTGACACAAAACAGCCATAACTTTTCTTCAAAGTGAGTTTTCAGTCAAGTTTCAACCTGAAAGCATAGAAAGATGCATAAACTTGAAGTTACAGGTGGATTTCATGCAATTTTCCTCAAAATACAGGAGTTATGCATGAAGTGTTCATTTTGGCCTTCTCTCGCTGAGAAAACGCTATTCGTGACCTGTGACACAAAACAGCCATAACTTTTGTTCAAAGTGAGTTTTCAGTCAAGTTTCAACCTGAAAGCATAGAAATATGAATAAAAGAGAAGTTAGAGGTGGATTTCAGGTAGTTTTCCTCAAAATACAGGAGTTCTGCATGAAGTGTTCATTTTTGGCCTTCTCTCGCTGGGAAAAAAATATTTGTGACCTGTGATACAAAACAGCCATAACTTTTTTTCAAACTGAGTTTTAAGTCAAGTTTCAACCTGAAAGCATAGAAAGATGCATAAACTTGAAGTTAGAGGTGGATTTCAGGCAGTTTTCCTCAAAATACAGGAGTTATGCATGAAGTGTTCATTTTAGCCTTCTCTCGCTGAGAAAACACTTTTTGTGACCTGTGATACAAATCAGCCATAACTTTTGTTCAGTGAGTTTTCAGTCAAGTTTCAACCTGAAAGCATAGAAAGATGCATAAACTTGAAGTTACAGGTGGATTTCAGGAAGTTTTCCTCAAAATACAAGAGTTATGCATGAAGTGTTCATTTTGGCCTTCTCTTGCTGTGAAAACACTATTTGTGACCTGTGATACAAAAATGCCATAACTTTTCTTCAAAGTGAGTTTTCAGTCAAGTTTCAACCTGAAAGCATAGAAAGATGCATAAATTTGAAGTTACAGGTGGATTTCATGCAGTTTTCCTCAAAATACAGGAGTTATGCATGAAGTGTTCATTTTGGCCTTCTCTCGCTGAGAAAAGGCTATTTGTGACCTGTGATACAAAACAGCCATAACTTTTGTTCAAAGTGAGTTTTCAATCAAGTTTCAACCTGAAAGCATAGAAAGATGCATAAAAGAGAAGTTAGAGGTTGATTTCAGGCAGTTTTCCACAAAATACAGGAGTTATGCATGAAGTGTTCATTTTGGCCTTCTCTCGATGAGAAAACGCTATTTGTGACCTGTGATACAAAACAGCCATAACTTTTGTTCAAAGTGAGTTTTCAGTCAAGTTTCAACCTGAAATCAAAGAAAGATGTATAAACTTTAAGTTAGAGGTGGATTTCATGCAGTTTTCCAAAAAATACCGGAGTTATGCATAAAGTGTTCATTCTTGCCTTCTCTCCCTGAGAAAACACTATTTGTGACCTGTGATACAAAACAGCCATAACTTTTGTTCAAAGTGAGTTTTCAGTCAAGTTTCAACCTGAAAGCATAGAAAGATGCATGAACTTGAAGTTACAGGTGGATTTCACTCAGTTTTCCTCAAAATACAGGAGTTATGCATGAATTGTTCATGTTGGCCTTCTCTCGCTGAGAAAACACTATTTGTGACCTGTCATAAAAAGCAGCCATAACTTTTGTTCAAAATGAGTTTTAAGTCAAGTTTCAACCTGAAAGAATAGAAAGATGCATAAACTTGAAGTTACAGGTGGATTTCATGCAATTTTCCTCAAAATACAGGAGTTCTGCATGAAGTGTTCATTTTGGCCTTCTCTCGCTGAGAAAACACTATTTGTGACGTGTGATACAAAAATGCCATAACTTTTGGTCAAAGTGAGTTTTCAGTCAAGTTTCAACCTGAAAGCATAGAAAGATGCATAAATTGAAGTTAGAGGTGGATTTAATGCAGTTTTCCTCAAAATACAGGAGTTATGCATGAAGTGTTCATTTTGGCCTTCTCTCGCTGAGAAAACGCTATTTGTGACCTGTGATACAAAACAGCCATAACTTTTGTTCAAAGTGAGTTTTCAGTCAAGTTTCAACCTGAAAGCATAGAAAGATGCACATACTTGAAGTTTGAGGTTGATTTCAGGCCGTTTTCCTCAAAATACAGGAGTTATGCATGAAGTGTTCATTTTAGCCTTCTCTCGCTGAGAAAACACTTTTTGTGACCTGTGATACAAATCAGCCATAACTTTTGTTCAAAGTGAATTTTCAGTCAAGTTTCAAACTTAAAGCATGGAAAGATGCATAAAAGAGAAGTTACAGGTGGATTTCACGCAGTTTTCCTCAAAATACAGGAGTTATGCATGAAGGGTTCATTTTGGCCTTCTCTCGCTGAGAAAACGCTACTTGTGACCTGTGATACAAAACAGCCACAACTTTTGTTCAAAGTGAATTTTCAGTCAAGTTTCAAACTTAAAGCATAGAAAGATGCATATACTTGAAGTAACAGGTGGATTTCACTCAGTTTTCCTCAAAATACAGGAGTTATACATAAAATGTTCATTTTGGCCTTCTCTCGCTGAGAAAACGCTATTTGTGACCTGTGATACAAAACAGCCATAACTTTTGTTCAAAGTGAGTTTTCAGTCAAGTTTCAACCTGAAAGCATAGAAAGATGCATAAAAGAGAAGTTAGAGGTTGATTTCAGGCAGTTTTCCACAAAATACAGGACTTATGCATGAAGTGTTCATTTTGGCCTTCTCTCGATGAGAAAACGCTATTTGTGACCTGTCATACAAAACAGCCATAACTTTTGTTCAAAGTGAGTTTTCAGTCAAGTTTCAACCTGAAATCAAAGAAAGATGTATAAACTTTAAGTTAGAGGTGGATTTCAAGCAGTTTTCCAAAAAATACCGGAGTTATGCATAAAGTGTTCATTCTTGCCTTCTCTCCCTGAGAAAACACTATTTGTGACCTGTGATACAAAACAGCCATAACTTTTGTTCAAAGTGAGTTTTCAGTCAAGTTTCCACCTGAAAGCAGAGAAAGATGCATAAACTTAAAGTTACAGGTGCATTTCACTTAGTTTTCAAAAAAATACAGGAGTTATGCATGAAGTGTTCATTTTGGCCTTCTCTCGCTGAGAAAAAACACTATTTGTGACCTGTGATACAAAAAAGTCAAAACTTTTGTTCAAAGAGCATTTTTAGTCAAGTTTTAAACTGAAAGCATAGAAAGATGCATCAACTTGAAGTTAGAGGTGGATTTCATGCAGTTTTCAAAAAAATACAGGAGTTATGAATGAAGTTTTCATTTTGGCCTTCTCTTGCTCAGAAAACACTATTTGTGACCTATAATCATAAAAAAACAGCCATTACTTTTTTCAAAGTGAGTTTTCAGTCAAGTTTCAACCTGAAAGCATAGAAAGGTGCATAAACTTGAAGTTACAGGTGGATTTTATGCAGTTTTCCAAAAAATACAGGAGATATGAATGAAGTTTTCATTTAGATCTTCTCTCGCTGAGAAAACGCAATTTGTGACCTGTAATACAAAACAGCCATAACTTTTGTTTAGAGTGAGTTTTCAGTCAAGTTTCAACCTGAAAGCATAGAAAGATGCGTAAACTTGAAGTTACAGGTGGATTTCAGGCAGTATTCCTCAAAATACAGGAGTTTTGCATGAAATGTTCATTTTTTCCTTCTCTCGCTTGATATACGCTATTTTTGATCTTTTATACAAAACAGCCATAATTTTTGTTCAAAGTGAGTTTTCAGTCAAGTTTCAACCTGAAAGCATAGAAAGATGCATAAAAGAGAAGTTAGAGGTTGATTTCAGGCAGTTTTCCTCAAAATACAGGAGTTATGCATGAAGTGTTCATTTTGGCCTTCTCTCGCTGAGAAAACGCTATTTGTGACCTGTGATACAAAACAGCCATAACTTTTGTTCAAAGTTAGTTTTCAAGCAAGTTTCAACCTGAAAGCATAGAAAGATGCATAATCTTTAAGTTAGAGGTGGATTTCACTCAGTTTGCCTCAAAATACAGGAGTTATGCATGAATTGTTCATTTTGGCTTTCTCTCGCTGAGAAAACACTATTTGTGACGTGTGATACAAAACAGCCAAAACTTTTGTTTAAAGTGAGTTTTCAGTCAAGTTTCAACCTGAATGCATAGAAAGATGCATAAAAGTGAAATCAGAGGTGGATTTCATGCAGTTTTCCTCAAAATACAGGAGTTATGCATGAAGTGTTCATTTTTGCCTTCTCTCGCTGAGAAAATGCTATTTGTGACCTGTGATACAAAACAGCCATAACTTTTGTTCAAAGTGAGTTTTCAGTCAAGTTTCAACCTGAAAGCATAGAAAGATGCAAAAACTTGAAGTAAGAGGTGGAGTTCAAGTAGTTTTCCTCAAAATACAAGAGTTATGCATGAATTGTTCATTTTGGCCTTCTCTCGCTGAGAAAACACTATTTGTGACCTGTGACACAAAACAGCCATAACTTTTGTTCAAAGTGAGTTTTTAGTCAAGTTTCATTCTGAAAGCATAGAAAGATGCATAAACTTGAGTTTCAGCTTGATTTCAGTGAGTTTTCATCAAAATACAGGAGTTCTGCATGAAGTGTTCATTTTGGCCTTCTCTCGCTGAGAAAACACTATTTGTGAAATGTGATACAAAAATGCCATAACTTTTCTTCAAAGTGAGTTTTCAGTCAAGTTTCAACCTGAAAGCATAGAAAGATGCATGAACTTGAAGTTACAGTTGGATTTCAGTGAGTTTTCCTCAAAATACAGAAGTTCTGCATGAAGTGTTCATTTTGGCCTTCTCTCGCTGAGAAAACACTATTTGTGACCTGTGATACAAAAATGCCATAACTTTTCTTCAAAGTGAGTTTTCAGTCAAGTTTCAACCTGAAAGCATAGAAAGATGCATATACTTGAAGTTAGAGGTGGATTTTAGTGAGTTTTCCTCAAAATACAGGAGTTCTGCATGAAGTTTTCATTTTGGCCTTCTCTCGCTGAGAAAACGCTATTCGTGACCTGTGACACAAAACAGCCATAACTTTTCTTCAAAGTGAGTTTTCAGTCAAGTTTCAATCTGAAAGCATAGAAAGATGCATGAACTTGAAGTTAGAGGTGGATTTTAGTGAGTTTTCCTCAAAATACAGGAGTTCTGCATGAAGTTTTCATTTTGGCCTTCTCTCGCTGAGAAAACGCTATTCGTGACCTGTGACACAAAACAGCCATAACTTTTGTTCAAAGTGAGTTTTTAGTCAAGTTTCATTCTGAAAGCATAGAAAGATGCATAAACTTGAGTTTCAGCTTGATTTCAGTGAGTTTTCATCAAAATACAGGAGTTCTGCATGAAGTGTTCATTTTGGCCTTCTCTCGCTGAGAAAACACTATTTGTGAAATGTGATACAAAAATGCCATAACTTTTCTTCAAAGTGAGTTTTCAGTCAAGTTTCAACCTGAAAGCATAGAAAGATGCATGAACTTGAAGTTACAGTTGGATTTCAGTGAGTTTTCCTCAAAATACAGAAGTTCTGCATGAAGTGTTCATTTTGGCCTTCTCTCGCTGAGAAAACACTATTTGTGACCTGTGATACAAAACAGCCATAACTTTTGTTCAGAGTGAGTTTTCAGTCAAGTTTCAACCTGAAAGCATAGAAAGATGCATATACTTGAAGTTAGAGGTGGATTTTAGTGAGTTTTCCTCAAAATACAGGAGTTCTGCATGAAGTTTTCATTTTGGCCTTCTCTCGCTGAGAAAACGCTATTCGTGACCTGTGACACAAAACAGCCATAACTTTTCTTCAAAGTGAGTTTTCAGTCAAGTTTCAATCTGAAAGCATAGAAAGATGCATGAACTTGAAGTTAGAGGTGGATTTCAGTGAGTTTTCCTCAAAATACAGGAGTTCTGCATGAAGTGTTCATTTTGGCCTTCTCTCGCTGAGAAAACACTATTTGTGACCTGCGACACAAAACAGCCATAACATTTGTTCAAAGTGAGTTTTCAGTCAAGTTTCAACCTGAAAGCATAGAAAGATGCAAAAACTTGAAGTTAGAGGTGGAGTTCAAGTAGTTTTCCTCAAAATACAAGAGTTCTGCATGAAGTGTTCATTTTGGCCTTCTCTCGCTGAGGAAACGTTATTTGTGACCTGTGATACAAAACAGCCATAACTTTTGTTCAAAGTGAGTTTTCAGTCAAGTTTCAACCTGAAAGCATAGAAAGATGCATAAAAGAGAAGTTAGAGGTGGATTTCAGGTAGTTTTCCTCAAAATACAGGAGTTCTGCATGAAGTGTTCATTTTGGCCTTCTCTCGCTGAGAAAACACTATTTGTGACCTGTGATACAAAAATGCCATAACTTTTCTTCAAAGTGAGTTTTCAGTCAAGTTTCAACCTGAAAGCATAGAAAGATGCATAAACTTGAAGTTACAGTTGGATTTCATGCAGTTTTCCTCAAAATACAGGAGTTCTGCATGAAGTGTTCATTTTGGCCTTCTCTCGCTGAGAAAACACTATTTGTGACCTGTGATACAAAAATGCCATAACTTTTCTTCAAAGTGAGTTTTCAGTCAAGTTTCAACCTGAAAGCATAGAAAGATGCATAAACTTGAAGTTACAGGTGGATTTCAGTGAGTTTTCCTCAAAATACAGAAGTTCTGCATGAAGTGTTCATTTTGGCCTTCTCTCGCTGAGAAAACACTATTTGTGACCTGTGATACAAAACAGCCATAACTTTTGTTCAGAGTGAGTTTTCAGTCAAGTTTCAACCTGAAAGCATAGAAAGATGCATATACTTGAAGTTAGAGGTGGATTTTAGTGAGTTTTCCTCAAAATACAGGAGTTCTGCATGAAGTTTTCATTTTGGCCTTCTCTCGCTGAGAAAACGCTATTCGTGACCTGTGACACAAAACAGCCATAACTTTTCTTCAAAGTGAGTTTTCAGTCAAGTTTCAATCTGAAAGCATAGAAAGATGCATGAACTTGAAGTTAGAGGTGGATTTCAGTGAGTTTTCCTCAAAATACAGGAGTTCTGCATGAAGTGTTCATTTTGGCCTTCTCTCGCTGAGAAAACACTATTTGTGACCTGCGACACAAAACAGCCATAACATTTGTTCAAAGTGAGTTTTCAGTCAAGTTTCAACCTGAAAGCATAGAAAGATGCAAAAACTTGAAGTTAGAGGTGGAGTTCAAGTAGTTTTCCTCAAAATACAAGAGTTCTGCATGAAGTGTTCATTTTGGCCTTCTCTCGCTGAGGAAACGTTATTTGTGACCTGTGATACAAAACAGCCATAACTTTTGTTCAAAGTGAGTTTTCAGTCAAGTTTCAACCTGAAAGCATAGAAAGATGCATAAAAGAGAAGTTAGAGGTGGATTTCAGGTAGTTTTCCTCAAAATACAGGAGTTCTGCATGAAGTGTTCATTTTGGCCTTCTCTCGCTGAGAAAACACTATTTGTGACCTGTGATACAAAAATGCCATAACTTTTCTTCAAAGTGAGTTTTCAGTCAAGTTTCAACCTGAAAGCATAGAAAGATGCATAAACTTGAAGTTACAGTTGGATTTCATGCAGTTTTCCTCAAAATACAGGAGTTCTGCATGAAGTGTTCATTTTGGCCTTCTCTCGCTGAGAAAACACTATTTGTGACCTGTGATACAAAAATCTCATAACTTTTCTTCAAAGTGAGTTTTCAGTCAAGTTTCAACCTGAAAGCATTGAAAGATGCATAAACTTGAAGTTACAGCTTGATTTCAGTGAGTTTTCAAAAAAATACAGGAGTTATGCATGAAGTGTTCATTTTGGCCTTCTCTCGCTGAGAAAAAACACTATTTGTGACCTGTGATACAAAACAGCCATAACTTTTTTTCAAAGTGCATTTTAAGTCAAGTTTTAAACTGAAAGCATAGAAAGATGCATCAACTTGAAGTTAGAGGTGGATTTCATGCAGTTTTCCAAAAAATACAGGAGTTATGAATGAAGTTTTCATTTTGGCCTTCTCTTGCTCAGAAAACACTATTTGTGACCTGTAATCATAAAAAACAGCCATAACTTTTTTCAAAGTGAGTTTTCAGTGAAGTTTCAACCTGAAAGCATAGAAAGATGCATAAACTTGAAGTTACAGGTGGATTTTATGCAGTTTCCAAAAAATACAGGAGATATGAATGAAGTTTTCATTTAGGTCTTCTCTCGCTGAGAAAACACAATTCGGGACCTGTGATACAAAACAACCATAACTTTTGTTCAGAGTGAGTTTTCAGTCAAGTTTCAACCTGAAAGCATAGAAAGATGCATATACTTGAAGTTAGAGGTGGATTTCAGGCAGTTTTCCTCAAAATACAGGAGTTATGCATGAAGTTTTCATTTAGGTCTTCTGTCGCTGAGAAAACACAATTCGGGACCTGTGATACAAAACAACCATAACTTTTGTTCAGAGTGAGTTTTCAGTCAAGTTTCAACCTGAAAGCATAGAAAGATGCATATACTTGAAGTTAGAGGTGGATTTCAGGCAGTTTTCCTCAAAATACAGGAGTTCTGCATGAAGTCTTCATTTTGGCCTTCTCTCACTGAGAAAACGCTATTTGTGACCTGTGATACAAAACAGCCATAACTTTTGTTCAAAGTGAGTTTTCAGTCAAGTTTCAACCTGAAAGCATAGAAAGATGCATGAAAGAGAAGTTAGAGGTGGATTTCAGGCAGTTTTCCTCAAAATACAGGAGTTATGCATGAAGTGTTCATTTTGGCCTTCTCTCGCTGAAAAAAACACTATTTGTGACCTGTGATACAAAACAGCCATAACTTTTGTTCAAAGTGAGTTTTCAATGAAGTTTCAACCTGAAAGCAAAGAAAGATGCATAAAAGAGATGTTAAAGGTGGATTTCACGCAGTTTTCCTCAAAATACAGTAGTTATGCATGAAGTGTTCATTTTGGCCTTCTCTCGCTGAGAAAAACATATTTGTCACCTATGATACAAAACAGCCATAACTTTTGTTCAAAGTGAGTTTTCAGTCAAGTTTCAACCTGAAAGTAAAGAAAGACGCATAAACTTGAAGTTACATGTGGATTTCAATCAATTTTCCAAAAAATACAGGAGTTATGCATGAAGTGTTCATTTTGGCGTTCTCTATCTGTGAAAACACTATTTGTGACCTGTGATACAAAACAGCCACAACTTTTGTTCAAAGTGAGTTTTCAGTCAAGTTACAATCTGAAAGCATAGAAAGATGAATAAAACAGACGTTACAGGTGGATTTCACACAGTTTTCCTCAAAATGTAGGATTTATGCATGAAGTGTTCATTTTGGCCTTCTCTCGCTGAGAAAACGCTATTTGTGACCTGTGACACAAAACAGCCATACCTTTTGTTCAAAGTGAGTTTTCAGTCAAGTTTCAACCTGAAAGCATAGAAAGATGCATAAACTTGAAGTAACAGCTTGATTTCAGTGAGTTTTCCTCAAAATACAGGAGTTCTGCATGAAGTGTTCATTTTGGCCTTCTCTAGCTGAGAAAATGCTATTTGTGACCTGTGATACAAAACAGCCATAACTTTTGTTCAAAGTGAGTTTTCAGACAAGTTTAAACCTGGATACAATGAAAATTACATTACCTTGACATGACACGTGGATTTCAGTCAGTTTTCTTCTAAATAAGGGAGTTCAGCATGAAGTGTTCACTCCAGAGGACTCTCGCTGGTAAAAGGCATTGTGTGACCTTTGATCATAAATGCTGGATCTCTTGATCACACTGACCTTTCAGTGAACTTCAAATCTGAAAACACAGAATGATGAAAACCTTTGAAGTAAAAGATGGTTTTAAGCCAGCTTTGGTCAAACTAATGGAGTTCTGCATGAAATGATTAAAATGTATTCTTTTGTTTAGAAAACAGTCTTCGTGAACCGTGACATCAGAGACGTAATTTTTTTTCAAAATGACTTTGAAGTGAAAGTTTAACCTGAAAGAATAGAAAGATGCATAAACTTGAAGTTAATGGTGGATTTCAGTCAGTTTCCCTCAAAATACAGGAGTTATGCATGAAGTGTTCATTTTCTCTTTGTCTCGCTGAGAAAAGGCTATTAGTGACCTGTGATAAAAAACAGACATAACTTTTTTTCAAAGTGAGTTTTCAGTGAAGTTTCAACGTGAGACCATAGAAAGATGCATAAACTTGAAGTTACAGGTGGATTTCAGGCAGCTTTACTCAAAATACAGGAGTTATGCATGAAGTGTTCATTTTGGCCTTCTCTCGCTGAGAAAACGCTATTGGTTACCTGTGATTCAAAAATGCCAAAACTTTTGTTCGAAATGAGTTTTCAGTCAAATTTCAACCTGAAAGCATAGAAAGATGCATAAAAGTGAAGTAACAGGTGGATTTTATGCAGTTTTCCTCAAAATACAGTCGTAATGCATGAAGTGTTCATTTTGGACTTCTCTCACTGAGAAAACACTATTTGTGACCTGTGATACAAAACAGCCATAACTTTTGTTCAAAGTGAGTTTTCAGTCAAGTTTCAACTTGAAAGCATAGAAAGATGCATAAACTTGAAGTTACAGGTGGATTTCAGGCAGTTTTCCAAAAAATACAGGAGTTATGAATGAAGTTTTCATTTTGGCCTTCTCTCGCTGAGAAAACGCTATTTGTGACCTGTGATACAAAACAGCCATAACTTTTGTTCAAAGTGAATTTTCAGTCAAGTTTCAAACTGAAAGCAGAGAAAGATGCATAAAAGAGAAGTTAAAGGAGGATTTCACTCAGTTTTCCTGAAAATACAGGAGTTAAGCATGAAGTGTTCATTTTCTCCTTCTCTCGCTGAGAAAACGCTATTCGTGACCTGTGATACAAAACAGCCATAACTTTTGTTCAAAGTGAGTTTTCAATCAAGTTTCAACCTGAAAGCATTGAAAGATGCATAAACTTGAAGTTACAGCTTGATTTCAGGCAGTTTTCCTCAAAATACAGGAGTTCTGCATGAAGTGTTCATTTTGGCCTTCTGTCGCTGAGAAAACGCTCTTTGTGACCTGTGACACAAAAATGCCAAAACTTTTCTTCAAAGTGAGTTTTCAGTCAAGTTTCAACCTGAAAGCATAGAAAGGTGCATAAACTTGAAGTTACGGCTTGATTTCAGTGAGTTTTCCTCAAAATACAGGAGTTGTGCAAGAAGTGTTCATTTTGGCCTTCTCTCGCTGAGAAAACGCTATTTGTGACCTGTGATACAAAACAGCCATAACTTTTGTTCAAAGTGAGTTTTCAAACAAGTTTAAACCTGGATACAATGAAAATTACATTACCTTGACATGACACGTGGATTTCAGTCAGTTTTCTTCTAAATAAGGGAGTTCAGCATGAAGTGTTCACTCCAAAGGACTCTCGCTGGTAAAAGGCATTGTGTGACCTTTGATCATAAATGCTGGAACTCTTGATCACACTGACCTTTCAGTGAACTTCAAATCTGAAAACACAGAATGATGAAAACCTTTGAAGTAACAGGTGCTTTTAAGCCAGCTTTGGTCAAACTAATGGAGTTCTGCATGAAATGATTAAAATGTATTCTTTTGTTTAGAAAACAGTCTTCGTGAACCGTGACATCAGAGACGTAATTTTTTTTCAAAATGACTTTGAAGTGAAAGTTTAACCTGAAAGAATAGAAAGATGCATAAACTTGAAGTTAATGGTGGATTTCAGTCAGTTTCCCTCAAAATACAGGAGTTATGCATGAAGTGTTCATTTTCTCTTTCTCTCGCTGAGAAAACACTATTTGTGACCTGTGATACAAAAATGCCATAACTTTTCTTCAAAGTGAGTTTTCAGTCAAGTTTCAACCTGAAAGCATAGAAAGATGCATAAACTTGAAGTTACAGGTGGATTTCAGTGAGTTTTCATCAAAATACAGGAGTTCGGCATGAAGTGTTCATTTTGGCCTTGTCTCGCTGAGAAAACACTATTTGTGACCTGTGATACAAAAATGCCATAACTTTTTTTAAAAGTTTGTTTTCAGTCAAGTTTCAACCTGAAAGCATAGAAAGATGCATAAACTTGAAGTTACAGCTTGATTTCAGTGAGTTTTCATCAAAGTACAGGAGTTCTGCAAGAAGTGTTCATTTTGGCCTTCTCTCGCTGAGAAAACCCTATTTGTGACCTGTGACACAAAACAGCCATAACTTTTGTTCAAAGTGAGTTTTCAGTCATTTTTCAACCTGAAAGCATTGAAAGATGCATAGACTTGAAGTTAAAGCTTGATTTCAGTGAGTTTTCCTTAAAATACAGGAGTTCTGCATGAAGTGTTCATTTTGGCCTTCTCTCGCTGAGAAAACGCTATTTGTGACCTGTGATAAAAAAATGCCATAACTTTTGTTCAAAGTGATTTTTCAGTCAAGTTTCAACCTGAAAGCATAGAAAGACGCATAAACTTGAAGTAACAGGTGGATTTCAGTTAGTTTTCATCAAAATACAGGAGTTCTGCATGAAGTGTTCATTTTGGCTTTCTCTCGCTGAGAAAACACTATTTGTGACCTGTGATACAAAAATGCCATAACTTTTGTTCAAAGTGATTTTTCAGTCAAGTTTCAACCTGAAAGCATAGAAAGATGCATAAACTCTAAGTTACAGGTGGATTTCAGTGAGTTTTCATCAAAACACAGGAGTTCTGCAAGAAGTGTTCATTTGGCCTTCTCTCGCTGAGAAAACGCTATTTTTGACCTGTGATACAAAAATGCCATAACTTTTGTTCAAAGTGAGTTTTCAGTCAAGTTTCAACCTGAAAGCATAGAAAGATGCATAAACTTGAAGTTACAGGTGGATTTCAGTGAGTTTTCATCAAAATACAGGAGTTCGGCATGAAGTGTTCATTTTGGCCTTCTCTCGCTGAGAAAACACTATTTATGACCTGTGATACAAAAATGCCATAACTTTTTTTAAAAGTTTTTTTTCAGTCAAGTTTCAACCTGAAAGCATAGAAAGATGCATAAACTTGAAGTTACAGCTTGATTTCAGTGAGTTTTCATCAAAATACAGGAGTTCTGCAAGAAGTGTTCATTTTGGCCTTCTCTCGCTGAGAAAACCCTATTTGTGACCTGTGACACAAAACAGCCATAACTTTTGTTCAAAGTGAGTTTTCAGTCATTTTTCAACCTGAAAGCATTGAAAGATGCATAGACTTGAAGTTACAGCTTGATTTCAGTGAGTTTTCATCAAAATACAGGAGGTCTGCATGAAGTGTTCATTTTGGCCTTCTCTCGCTGAGAAAACACTATTTGTGACCTGTGATACAAAAATGCAATGACTTTTCTTCAAAGTGATTTTTCAGTCAAGTTTCAACCTGAATGCATAGAAAGATGCATAAACTTGAAGTTACAGCTTGATTTCAGTGAGTTTTCCTTAAAATACAGGAGTTCTGCATGAAGTGTTCATTTTGGCCTTCTCTCGCTGAGAAAACACTATTTGTGACCTGTGATAAAAAAATGCCATAACTCTTTTTTAAAGTGGGTTTTCAGTCAAGTTTCAACCTGAAAGCATAGAAAGATGAATAAACTTGAAGTTACAGGTGGATTTCAGTGAGTTTTCATCAAAATACAGGAGTTTTGCAAGAAGTGTTCATTTTGGCCTTCTCTCGCTGAGAAAACCCTATTTGTGACCTGTGACACAAAACAGCCATAATTTTTGTTCAAAGTGAGTTTTCAGTCAAGTTTCAACCTGAAAGCATAGAAAGATGCATAAACTTGAAGTTAAAGCTTGATTTCAGTGAGTTTTCCTTAAAATACAGGAGTTCTGCATAAAGTGTTCATTTTGGCCTTCTCTCGCTGAGAAAACGCTATTTGTGACCTGTGACACAAAAATGCAATAACTTTTGTTCAAAGTGAGTTTTCAGTCAAGTTTCAATCTGAAAGCATAGAAAGATGCATAAACTTGAAGTTACAGCTGGATTACAGTGAGTTCTCATCAAAATACAGGAGTTCTGCAAGAAATGTTCATTTTGGCCTGCTCTCGCTGAGAAAACACTATTTGTGACCTGTGATACAAAAATGCCATAACTTTTGTTCAAAGTGATTTTTCAGTCAAGTTTCAACCTGAGAGCATAGAAAGATGCATAAACTTGAAGTTACAGGTGGATTTCAGTGAGTTTTCATCAAAATACAAGAGTTCTGCAAGAAGTGTTCATTTTGGCCTTCTCTCGCTGAGAAAACACTATTTGTGACCTGTGACACAAAACAGCCATAACTTTTGTTCAAAGTGAGTTTTCAGTCAAGTTTCAACCTGAAAGCATAGAAAGATGAAAAAACTTGAAGTTACAGGTGGATTTCAGTGATTTTTTATCAAAATACAGGAGTTCTGCATGAAGTTTTCATTTTGGCCTTCTCTCTCTGAGAAAACACTATTTGTGACCTGTTAAACAAGACAGCCAAAAGTTTTGTTCAAAGTGAGTTTTCAGTCAAGTTTCAACCTGAAAGCATAGAAAGATGCATAAACTTGAAGTTACAGCTTGATTTCAGTGAGTTTTAATCAAAATACAGGAGTTGTGCATGAAGTGTTCATTTTGGCCTTCTCTCGCTGAGAAAACACTATTTGTGACCTGTGATACAAAAATGCCATAACTTTTGTTCAAAGTGAGTTTCCAGTCAAGTTTCAACCTGAAAGCATAGAAAGATGAATAAACTTGAAGTTACAGGTGGATTTCAGTGAATTCTCATCAAAATACAGGAGTTCTGCAAGAAGTGTTCATTTTGGCCTTCTCTCGCTGAGAAAACCCTATTTGTGACCTGTGACACAAAACAGCCATAACTTTTGTTCAAAGTGAGTTTTCAGTCAAGTTTCAACCTGAAAGCATAGAAAGATGCAGAAACTTGAAGTTACAGCTTGATTTCAGTGAGTTTTCATAAAAATACAGGAGTTCTGCATGAAGTGTTCATTTTGGCCTTCTCTCGCTGAGAAAACACTATTTGTGACCTGTGATACAAAAATGCCATAACATTTTTAAAAGTTAGTTTTCAGTCAAGTTTCAACCTGAAAGCATAGAAAGATGCATAAACTTGAAGATACAGCTTGATTTCAGTTAGTTTTCATCAAAATACAGGAGTTCTGCATGAAGTGTTCATTTTGGCTTTCTCTCGCTGAGAAAACACTATTTGTGACCTGTGATACAAAAATGCCATAACTTTTGTTCAAAGTGATTTTTCAGTCAAGTTTCAACCTGAAAGCATAGAAAGATGCATAAACTCTAAGTTACAGGTGGATTTCATTGAGTTTTCATCAAAATACAGGAGTTCGGCATGAAGTGTTCATTTTGGCCTTCTCTCGCTGAGAAAACACTATTTGTGACCTGTGATACAAAAATGCCATAACTTTTTTTAAAAGTTTTTTTTCAGTCAAGTTTCAACCTGAAAGCATAGAAAGATGCATAAATTTGAAGTTACAGCTTGATTTCAGTGAGTTTTCATCAAAATACAGGAGTTCTGCAAGAAGTGTTCATTTTGGCCTTCTCTCGCTGAGAAAACGCTATTTGTGACCTGTGATACAAAAATGCCATAACTTTTGTTCAAAGTGATTTTTCATTCAAGTTTCAACCTGAAAGCATAGAAAGATGCAGAAACTTGAAGTTACAGCTTGATTTCAGTGAGTTTTCCACAAAATACAGGAGTTCTGCATGAAGTGTTCATTTGGCCTTCTCTCGCTGAGAAAACGCTATTTGTGACCTGTGACACAAAAATGCCATAACTTTTGTTCAAAGTGAGTTTTCAGTCAAGTTTCAACCTGAAAGCATAGAAAGATGCATAAACTTAAAATTACAGGTGAATTTCAGTGAGTTTTCATCAAAATACAGGAGTTCTGCAAGAAGTGTTCATTTTGGCCTTCTCTCGCTGAGAAAACGCTATTTGTGACCTGTGATACAAAAATGCCATAACTTTTGTTCAAAGTGATTTTTCAGTCAAGTTTCAACCTGAAAGCATAGGAAGATGCATAATCTTGAAGTTACAGCTTGATTTCATTGAGTGTTAATCAAAATACAGGAGTTCTGCATGAAGTGTTCATTTTGGCCTTCTCTCGCTGAGAAAACCCTATTTGTGACCTGTGATACAAAAATGCAATAACTTTTTTTAAAAGTTTGTTTTCAGTCAAGTTTCAACCTGAAAGCATAGACAGATGCATAAACTTGACGTTACAGCTTGATTTCAGTGAGTTTTCATCAAAATACAGGAGTTCTGTATGAAGTGTTCATTTTGGCCTTCTCTTGCTGAGAAAACGCTATTTGTGACCTGTGACACAAAACAGCCATAACTTTTGTTCAAAGTGAGTTTTCAGTCAAGTTTCAACCTGAAAGCATAGAAAGATGCATAAACTTGAAGTTACAGCTTGATTTCAGTGAGTTTTCATCAAAATACAGGAGTTCTGCATGAAGTGTTCATTTTGGCCTTCTCTCGCTGAGAAAACACTATTTGTGACCTGTGATACAAAAATGCAATGACTTTTCTTCAAAGTGATTTTTCAGTCAAGTTTCAACCTGAAAGCATAGAAAGATGCATAAACTTGAAGTTACAGCTTGATTTCAGTGAGTTTTCCTTTAAATACAGGAGTTCTGCATGAAGTGTTCATTTTGGCCTTCTCTCGCTGAGAAAACACTATTTGTGACCTGTGATAAAAAAATGCCATAACTCTTTTTTAAAGTGAGTTTTCAGTCAAGTTTCAACCTGAAAGCATAGAAAGATGAATAAACTTGAAGTTACAGGTGGATTTCAGTGAGTTCTCATCAAAATACAGGAGTTTTGCAAGAAGTGTTCATTTTGGCCTTCTCTCGCTGAGAAAACCCTATTTGTGACCTGTGACACAAAACAGCCATAATTTTTGTTCAAAGTGAGTTTTCAGTCAAGTTTCAACCTGAAAGCATAGAAAGATGCATAAACTTGAAGTTAAAGCTTGATTTCAGTGAGTTTTCCTTAAAATACAGGAGTTCTGCATAAAGTGTTCATTTTGGCCTTCTCTCGCTGAGAAAACGCTATTTGTGACCTGTGACACAAAAATGCAATAACTTTTGTTCAAAGTGAGTTTTCAGTCAAGTTTCAACCTGAAAGCATAGAAAGATGCATAAACTTGAAGTTACAGCTGGATTACAGTGAGTTCTCATCAAAATACAGGAGTTCTGCAAGAAGTGTTCATTTTGGCCTTCTCTCGCTGAGAAAACGCTATTTGTGACCTGTGATACAAAAATGCCATAACTTTTGTTCAAAGTGATTTTTCAGTCAAGTTTCAACCTGAAAGCATAGGAAGATGCATAATCTTGAAGTTACAGCTTGATTTCATTGAGTGTTAATCAAAATACAGGAGTTCTGCATGAAGTGTTCATTTTGGCCTTCTCTCGCTGAGAAAACCCTATTTGTGACCTGTGATACAAAAATGCAATAACTTTTTTTAAAAGTTTGTTTTCAGTCAAGTTTCAACCTGAAAGCATAGACAGATGCATAAACTTGACGTTACAGCTTGATTTCAGTGAGTTTTCATCAAAATACAGGAGTTCTGTATGAAGTGTTCATTTTGGCCTTCTCTTGCTGAGAAAACGCTATTTGTGACCTGTGACACAAAACAGCCATAACTTTTGTTCAAAGTGAGTTTTCAGTCAAGTTTCAACCTGAAAGCATAGAAAGATGCATAAACTTGAAGTTACAGCTTGATTTCAGTGAGTTTTCCTTAAAATACAGGAGTTCTGCATGAAGTGTTCATTTTGGCCTTCTCTCGCTGAGAAAACACTATTTGTGACCTGTGATACAAAAATGCAATGACTTTTCTTCAAAGTGATTTTTCAGTCAAGTTTCAACCTGAAAGCATAGAAAGATGCATAAACTTGAAGTTACAGCTTGATTTCAGTGAGTTTTCCTTTAAATACAGGAGTTCTGCATGAAGTGTTCATTTTGGCCTTCTCTCGCTGAGAAAACACTATTTGTGACCTGTGATAAAAAAATGCCATAACTCTTTTTTAAAGTGAGTTTTCAGTCAAGTTTCAACCTGAAAGCATAGAAAGATGAATAAACTTGAAGTTACAGGTGGATTTCAGTGAGTTCTCATCAAAATACAGGAGTTTTGCAAGAAGTGTTCATTTTGGCCTTCTCTCGCTGAGAAAACCCTATTTGTGACCTGTGACACAAAACAGCCATAATTTTTGTTCAAAGTGAGTTTTCAGTCAAGTTTCAACCTGAAAGCATAGAAAGATGCATAAACTTGAAGTTAAAGCTTGATTTCAGTGAGTTTTCCTTAAAATACAGGAGTTCTGCATAAAGTGTTCATTTTGGCCTTCTCTCGCTGAGAAAACGCTATTTGTGACCTGTGACACAAAAATGCAATAACTTTTGTTCAAAGTGAGTTTTCAGTCAAGTTTCAACCTGAAAGCATAGAAAGATGCATAAACTTGAAGTTACAGCTGGATTACAGTGAGTTCTCATCAAAATACAGGAGTTCTGCAAGAAGTGTTCATTTTGGCCTTCTCTCGCTGAGAAAACACTATTTGTGACCTGTGATACAAAAATGCCATAACTTTTGTTCAAAGTGATTTTTCAGTCAAGTTTCAACCTGAAAGCATAGGAAGATGCATAATCTTGAAGTTAAAGCTTGATTTCATTGAGTGTTAATCAAAATACAGGAGTTCTGCATGAAGTGTTCATTTTGGCCTTCTCTCGCTGAGAAAACCCTATTTGTGACCTGTGATACAAAAATGCAATAACTTTTTTTAAAAGTTTGTTTTCAGTCAAGTTTCAACCTGAAAGCATAGAAAGATGCATAAACTTGACGTTACAGCTTGATTTCAGTGAGTTTTCATCAAAATACAGGAGTTCTGTATGAAGTGTTCATTTTGGCCTTCTCTTGCTGAGAAAACGCTATTTGTGACCTGTGACACAAAACAGCCATAACTTTTGTTCAAAGTGAGTTTTCAGTCAAGTTTCAACCTGAAAGCATAGAAAGATGCATAAACTTGAAGTTACAGCTTGATTTCAGTGAGTTTTCATCAAAATACAGGAGTTCTGCATGAAGTGTTCATTTTGGCCTTCTCTCGCTGAGAAAACACTATTTGTGACCTGTGATACAAAAATGCAATGACTTTTCTTCAAAGTGATTTTTCAGTCAAGTTTCAACCTGAAAGCATAGAAAGATGCATAAACTTGAAGTTACAGCTTGATTTCAGTGAGTTTTCCTTTAAATACAGGAGTTCTGCATGAAGTGTTCATTTTGGCCTTCTCTCGCTGAGAAAACACTATTTGTGACCTGTGATAAAAAAATGCCATAACTCTTTTTTAAAGTGAGTTTTCAGTCAAGTTTCAACCTGAAAGCATAGAAAGATGAATAAACTTGAAGTTACAGGTGGATTTCAGTGAGTTCTCATCAAAATACAGGAGTTTTGCAAGAAGTGTTCATTTTGGCCTTCTCTCGCTGAGAAAACCCTATTTGTGACCTGTGACACAAAACAGCCATAATTTTTGTTCAAAGTGAGTTTTCAGTCAAGTTTCAACCTGAAAGCATAGAAAGATGCATAAACTTGAAGTTAAAGCTTGATTTCAGTGAGTTTTCCTTAAAATACAGGAGTTCTGCATAAAGTGTTCATTTTGGCCTTCTCTCGCTGAGAAAACGCTATTTGTGACCTGTGACACAAAAATGCAATAACTTTTGTTCAAAGTGAGTTTTCAGTCAAGTTTCAACCTGAAAGCATAGAAAGATGCATAAACTTGAAGTTACAGCTGGATTACAGTGAGTTCTCATCAAAATACAGGAGTTCTGCAAGAAGTGTTAATTTTGGCCTTCTCTCGCTGAGAAAACACTATTTGTGACCTGTGATACAAAAATGCCATAACTTTTGTTCAAAGTGATTTTTCAGTCAAGTTTCAACCTGAGAGCATAGAAAGATGCATAAACTTGAAGTTACAGGTGGATTTCAGTGAGTTTTCATCAAAATACAGGAGTTCTGCAAGAAGTGTTCATTTTGGCCTTCTCTCGCTGAGAAAACACTATTTGTGACCTGTGACACAAAACAGCCATAACTTTTGTTCAAAGTGAGTTTTCAGTCAAGTTTCAACCTGAAAGCATAGAAAGATGCAAAAACTTGAAGTTACAGGTGGATTTCAGTGATTTTTTATCAAAATACAGGAGTTCTGCATGAAGTTTTCATTTTGGCCTTCTCTCGCTGAGAAAACACTATTTGTGACCTGTTACACAAGACAGCCAAAAGTTTTGTTCAAAGTGAGTTTTCAGTCAAGTTTCAACCTGAAAGCATAGAAAGATGCATAAACTTGAAGTTAAAGCTTGATTTCAGTGAGTTTTCCTTAAAATACAGGAGTTCTGCATAAAGTGTTCATTTTGGCCTTCTCTCGCTGAGAAAACGCTATTTGTGACCTGTGACACAAAAATGCAATAACTTTTGTTCAAAGTGAGTTTTCAGTCAAGTTTCAACCTGAAAGCATAGAAAGATGCATAAACTTGAAGTTACAGCTGGATTACAGTGAGTTCTCATCAAAATACAGGAGTTCTGCAAGAAGTGTTCATTTTGGCCTTCTCTCGCTGAGAAAACACTATTTGTGACCTGTGATACAAAAATGCCATAACTTTTGTTCAAATTGATTTTTCAGTCAAGTTTCAACCTGAGAGCATAGAAAGATGCATAAACTTGAAGTTACAGGTGGATTTCAGTGAGTTTTCATCAAAATACAGGAGTTCTGCAAGAAGTGTTCATTTTGGCCTTCTCTCGCTGAGAAAACACTATTTGTGACCTGTGACACAAAACAGCCATAACTTTTGTTCAAAGTGAGTTTTCAGTCAAGTTTCAACCTGAAAGCATAGAAAGATGCAAAAACTTGAAGTTACAGGTGGATTTCAGTGATTTTTTATCAAAATACAGGAGTTCTGCATGAAGTTTTCATTTTGGCCTTCTCTCGCTGAGAAAACACTATTTGTGACCTGTTACACAAGACAGCCAAAAGTTTTGTTCAAAGTGAGTTTTCAGTCAAGTTTCAACCTGAAAGCATAGAAAGATGCATAAACTTGAAGTTACAGCTTGATTTCAGTGAGTTTTAATCAAAATACAGGAGTTGTGCATGAAGTGTTCATTTTGGCCTTCTCTCGCTGAGAAAACACTATTTGTGACCTGTGATACAAAAATGCCATAACTTTTGTTCAAAGTGAGTTTCCAGTCAAGTTTCAACCTGAAAGCATAGAAAGATGCATAAACTTGAAGTTACAGGTGGATTTCAGTGAATTCTCATCAAAATACAGGAGTTCTGCAAGAAGTGTTCATTTTGGCCTTCTCTCGCTGAGAAAACACTATTTGTGACCTGTGACACAAGACAGCCATAACTTTTGTTCAAAGTGAGTTTTCAGTCAAGTTTCAACCTGAAAGCATAGAAAGATTCAGAAACTTGAAGTTACAGCTTGATTTCAGTGAGTTTTCATCAAAATACAGGAGTTCTGCATGAAGTGTTCATTTTGGCCTTCTCTCGCTGAGAAAACACTATTTGTGACCTGTGATACAAAAATGCCATAACTTTTTTAAAAGTTAGTTTTCAGTCAAGTTTCAACCTGAAAGCATAGAAAGATGCATAAACTTGAAGATACAGCTTGATTTCAGTTAGTTTTCATCAAAATACAGGAGTTCTGCATGAAGTGTTCATTTTGGCTTTCTCTCGCTGAGAAAACACTATTTGTGACCTGTGATACAAAAATGCCATAACTTTTGTTCAAAGTGATTTTTCAGTCAAGTTTCAACCTGAAAGCATAGAAAGATGCATAAACTCTAAGTTACAGGTGGATTTCAGTGAGTTTTCATCAAAACACAGGAGTTCTGCAAGAAGTGTTCATTTGGCCTTCTCTCGCTGAGAAAACGCTATTTGTGACCTGTGATACAAAAATGCCATAACTTTTGTTCAAAGTGATTTTTCATTCAAGTTTCAACCTGAAAGCATAGAAACATGCATAACCTTGAAGTTACAGCTTGATTTCAGTGAGTTTTCCACAAAATACAGGAGTTCTGGATGAAGTGTTCATTTTGGCCTTCTCTCGCTGAGAAAACACTATTTGTGACCTGTGACACAAAAATGCCATAACTTTTGTTCAAAGTGAGTTTTCAGTCAAGTTTCAACCTGAAAGCATAGAAAGATGCATAAACTTGAAATTACAGGTGGATTTCAGTGAGTTTTCATCAAAATACAGGAGTTCTGCAAGAAGTGTTCATTTTGGCCTTCTCTCGCTGAGAAAACGCTATTTGTGACCTGTGATACAAAAATGCCATAACTTTTGTTCAAAGTGATTTTTCAGTCAAGTTTCAACCTGAAAGCATAGGAAGATGCATAATCTTGAAGTTACAGCTTGATTTCATTGAGTGTTAATCAAAATACAGGAGTTCTGCATAAAGTGTTCATTTTGGCCTTCTCTCGCTGAGAAAACCCTATTTGTGACCTGTGATACAAAAATGCCATAACTTTTTTTAAAAGTTTGTTTTCAGTCAAGTTTCAACCTGAAAGCATAGAAAGATGCATAAACTTGACGTTACAGCTTGATTTCATTGAGTTTTCATCAAAACACAGGAGTTCTGTATGAAGTGTTCATTTTGGCCTTCTCTTGCTGAGAAAACGCTATTTGTGACCTGTGACACAAAACAGCCATAACTTTTGTTCAAAGTGAGTTTTCAGTCAAGTTTCAATCTGAAAGCATAGAAAGATGCATAAACTTGAAGTTACAGCTTGATTTCAGTGAGTTTTCATCAAAATACAGGAGTTCTGCATGAAGTGTTCATTTTGGCCTTCTCTCGCTGAGAAAACACTATTTGTGACCTGTGATACAAAAATGCAATGACTTTTCTTCAAAGTGATTTTTCAGTCAAGTTTCAACCTGAAAGCATAGAAAGATGCATAAACTTGAAGTTACAGCTTGATTTCAGTGAGTTTTCCTTAAAATACAGGAGTTCTGCATGAAGTGTTCATTTTGGCCTTCTCTCGCTGAGAAAACACTATTTGTGACCTGTGATAAAAAAATGCCATAACTCTTTTTTAAAGTGAGTTTTCAGTCAAGTTTCAACCTGAAAGCATAGAAAGATGAATAAACTTGAAGTTACAGGTGGATTTCAGTGAGTTTTCATCAAAATACAGGAGTTTTGCAAGAAGTGTTCATTTTGGCCTTCTCTCGATGAGAAAACCCTATTTGTGACCTGTGACACAAAACAGCCATAATTTTTGTTCAAAGTGAGTTTTCAGTCAAGTTTCAACCTGAAAGCATAGAAAGATGCATAAACTTGAAGTTAAAGCTTGATTTCAGTGAGTTTTCCTTAAAATACAGGAGTTCTGCATGAAGTGTTCATTTTGGCTTTCTCTCGCTGAGAAAACACTATTTGTGACCTGTGATAGAAAAATGCCATAACTTTTGTTCAAAGTGATTTTTCAGTCAAGTTTCAACCTGAAAGCATAGAAAGATGCATAAACTCTAAGTTACAGGTGGATTTCAGTGAGTTTTAATCAAAACACAGGAGTTCTGCAAGAAGTGTTCATTTGGCCTTCTCTCGCTGAGAAAACGCTATTTGTGACCTGTGATACAAAAATGCCATAACTTTTGTTCAAAGTGTTTTTTCATTCAAGTTTCAACCTGAAAGCATAGAAACATGCATAACCTTGAAGTTACAGCTTGATTTCAGTGAGTTTTCCACAAAATACAGGAGTTCTGGATGAAGTGTTCATTTTGGCCTTCTCTCGCTGAGAAAACACTATTTGTGACCTGTGACACAAAAATGCCATAACTTTTGTTCAAAGTGAGTTTTCAGTCAAGTTTCAACCTGAAAGCATAGAAAGATGCATAAACTTGAAATTACAGGTGGATTTCAGTGAGTTTTCATCAAAATACAGGAGTTCTGCAAGAAGTGTTCATTTTGGCCTTCTCTCGCTGAGAAAACGCTATTTGTGACCTGTGATACAAAAATGCCATAACTTTTGTTCAAAGTGATTTTTCAGTCAAGTTTCAACCTGAAAGCATAGGAAGATGCATAATCTTGAAGTTACAGCTTGATTTCATTGAGTGTTCATCAAAATACAGGAGTTCTGCATGAAGTGTTCATTTTGGCCTTCTCTCGCTGAGAAAACCCTATTTGTGACCTGTGATACAAAAATGCCATAACTTTTTTTAAAAGTTTGTTTTCAGTCAAGTTTCAACCTGAAAGCATAGAAAGATGCATAAACTTGACGTTACAGCTTGATTTCATTGAGTTTTCATCAAAACACAGGAGTTCTGTATGAAGTGTTCATTTTGGCCTTCTCTTGCTGAGAAAACGCTATTTGTGACCTGTGACACAAAACAGCCATAACTTTTGTTCAAAGTGAGTTTTCAGTCAAGTTTCAATCTGAAAGCATAGAAAGATGCATAAACTTGAAGTTACAGCTTGATTTCAGTGAGTTTTCATCAAAATACAGGAGTTCTGCATGAAGTGTTCATTTTGGCCTTCTCTCGCTGAGAAAACACTATTTGTGACCTGTGATACAAAAATGCAATGACTTTTCTTCAAAGTGATTTTTCAGTCAAGTTTCAACCTGAAAGCATAGAAAGATGCATAAACTTGAAGTTACAGCTTGATTTCAGTGAGTTTTCCTTAAAATACAGGAGTTCTGCATTAAGTGTTCATTTTGGCCTTCTCTCGCTGAGAAAACACTATTTGTGACCTGTGATAAAAAAATGCCATAACTCTTTTTTAAAGTGAGTTTTCAGTCAAGTTTCAACCTGAAAGCATAGAAAGATGAATAAACTTGAAGTTACAGGTGGATTTCAGTGAGTTTTCATCAAAATACAGGAGTTTTGCAAGAAGTGTTCATTTTGGCCTTCTCTCGATGAGAAAACCCTATTTGTGACCTGTGACACAAAACAGCCATAATTTTTGTTCAAAGTGAGTGTTCAGTCAAGTTTCAACCTGAATGCATAGAAAGATGCATAAACTTGAAGTTAAAGCTTGATTTCAGTGAGTTTTCCTTAAAATACAGGAGTTCTACATAAAGTGTTCATTTTGGCCTTCTCTCGCTGAGAAAACGCTATTTGTGACCTGTGACACAAAAATGCAATAACTTTTGTTCAAAGTGAGTTTTCAGTCAAGTTTCAATCTGAAAGCATAGAAAGATGCATAAACTTGAAGTTACAGGTGGATTTCAGTAACTTTTCATCAAAATACAGGAGTTTTGCAAGAAGTGTTTATTTTGGCCTTCTCTCGCTGAGAAAACCCTAATTGTGACCTGTGACACAAAACAGCCATAACTTTTGTTCAAAGTGAGTTTTATGTCAAGTTTCAACCTGAAAGCATAGAAAGATGCATAAACTTGAAGTTACAGGTGGATTTCAGTGAGTTTTCATCAAAATACAGGAGTTCTGCAAGAAGTGTTCATTTTGGCCTTCTCTCGCTGAGAAAACACTATTTGTGACCTGTGACACAAAAAAGCCATAACTTTTGTTCAAAGTGAGTTTTCAGTCAAGTTTCAACCTGAAAGCATAGAAAGATGCAAAAACTTGAAGTTACAGGTGGATTTCAGTGATTTTTTATCAAAATACAGGAGTTCTGCATGAAGTTTTCATTTTGGCCTTCTCTCGCTGAGAAAACACTATTTGTGACCTGTTACACAAGACAGCCAAAAGTTTTGTTCAAAGTGAGTTTTCAGTCAAGTTTCAACCTGAAAGCATAGAAAGATGCATAAACTTGAAGTTACAGCTTGATTTCTGTGAGTTTTAATCAAAATACAGGAGTTGTGCATGAAGTGTTCATTTTGGCCTTCTCTCGCTGAGAAAACACTATTTGTGACCTGTGTTACAAAAATGCCATAACTTTTGTTCAAAGTGAGTTTCCAGTCAAGTTTCAACCTGAAAGCATAGAAAGATGCATAAACTTGAAGTTACAGGTGGTTTTCAGTGAATTCTCATCAAAATACAGGAGTTCTGCTAGAAGTGTTCATTTTGGCCTTCTCTCGCTGAGAAAACCCTATTTGTGACCTGTGATACAAAAATGCCATAACTTTTGTTCAAAGTGAGTTTTCAGTCAAGTTTTAACCTGAAAGCATAGAAAGATGCAAAAACTTGAAGTTAAAGCTTGATTTCAGTGAGTTTTCCTTAAAATACAGGTGTTCTGCATGAAGTTTTCATTTTGGCCTTCTCTCGCTGAGAAAACACTTTTTGTGACCTGTGATACAAAAATGCAATGACTTTTCTTCAAAGTGAGTTTTCAGTCAAGTTTAGACCTGAATGCATAGAAAGATGCATAAACTTGAAGTTAAAGCTTTATTTCAGTGAGTTTTCCCCAAAATACAGGAGGTATGCATGAAGTGTTCATTTTGGCCTTCTCTCGCTGAGAAAACACGATTTGTGACCTGTGATACAAAAATGCCATAACTTTTTTTAAAAGTTTGTTTTCAGTCAAGTTTCAACCTGAAAGCATAGAAAGATGCAAAAACTTGAAGTTACAGGTGGATTTCAGTGATTTTTTTTCAAAATACAGGAGTTCTGCCTGAAGTTTTCATTTTGGCCTTCTCTCGCTGAGAAAACACTATTTGTGACCTGTGATAAAAAAATGTCATAACTTTTCTTCAAAGTGAGTTTTCAGTAAAGTTTCAACCTGAAAGCATAGAAAGATGCATAAACTTGAAGTTACAGCTTGATTTCAATGAGTTTTAATCAAAATACAGGAGTTGTGCATGAAGTGTTCATTTTGGCCTTCTCTCGCTGAGAAAACACTATTTGTGACCTGTGATACAAAAATGCCATAACTTTTTTTAAAAGTGAGTTTTCAGTCAAGTTTCAACCTGAAAGCATAGAAAGATGCATAAACTTGAAGTTACAGGTGGATTTCAGTGAGTTTTCATCAAAACACAGGAGTTCTGCAAGAAGTGTTCATTTGGCCTTCTCTCGCTGAGAAAACGCTATTTTTGACCTGTCATACAAAAATGCCATAACTTTTGTTCAAAGTGATTTTTCAGTCAAGTTTCAACCTGAGAGCATAGAAAGATGCATAAACTTTAAGTTACAGGTGGATTTCAGTGACTTTTCATCAAAATACAGGAGTTTTGCAAGAAGTGTTTATTTTGGCCTTCTCTCACTGAGAAAACCCTATTTGTGACCTGTGACACAAAACAGCCATAACTTTTGTTCAAAGTGAGTTTTCAGTCAAGTTTCAACCTGAAAGCATAGAAAGATGCATAAACTTGAAGTTACAGGTGGATTTCAGTGATTTTTTATCAAAATACAGGAGTTCTGCATGAAGTTTTCATTTTGGCCTTCTCTCGCTGAGAAAACACTATTTGTGACCTGTTACACAAGACAGCCAAAAGTTTTATTCAAAGTGAGTTTTCAGTCAAGTTTCAACCTGAAAGCATAGAAAGATTCATAAACTTGAAGTTACAGCTTGATTTCAGTGAGTTTTCATCAAAATACAGGAGTTGTGCATGAAGTGTTCATTTTGGCATTCTCTCGCTGAGAAAACACTATTTGTGACCTGTGATACAAAAATGCCATAACTTTTGTTCAAAGTGAGTTTCCAGTCAAGTTTCAACCTGAAAGCATAGAAAGAGGCATAAACTTGAAGTTACAGGTGGATTTCAGTGAATTCTCATCAAAATACAGGAGTTCTGCAAGAAGTGTTCATTTTGGCCTTCTCTCGCTGAGAAAACCCTATTTGTGACCTGTGACACAAAACAGCCATAACTTTTGTTCAAAGTGAGTTTTCAGTCAAGTTTCCACCTGAAAGCATAGAAAGATGCATAAAAGAGAAGTTACAGGTGGATTTCACTCAGTTTTCCTCAAAATACAGGAGTGATGCATGAAGTGTTCATTTTGGCCTTCTCTCGCTGAGAAAACCCTATTTGTGACCTGTGATACAAAAATGCCATAACTTTTGTTCAAAGTGAGTTTTCAGTCAAGTTTTAACCTGAAAGCATAGAAAGATGCAAAAACTTGAAGTTAAAGCTTGATTTCAGTGAGTTTTCCTTAAAATACAGGTGTTCTGCATGAAGTTTTCATTTTGGCCTTCTCTCGCTGAGAAAACACTTTTTGTGACCTGTGATACAAAAATGCAATGACTTTTCTTCAAAGTGAGTTTTCAGTCAAGTTTCAACCTGAATGCATAGAAAGATGCATAAACTTGAAGTTAAGCTTTATTTCAGTGAGTTTTCCCCAAAATACAGGAGGTATGCATGAAGTGTTCATTTTGGCCTTCTCTCGCTGAGAAAACACGATTTGTGACCTGTGATACAAAAATGCCATAACTTTTTTTAAAAGTTTGTTTTCAGTCAAGTTTCAACCTGAAAGCATAGAAAGATGCAAAAACTTGAAGTTACAGGTGGATTTCAGTGATTTTTTTTCAAAATACAGGAGTTCTGCCTGAAGTTTTCATTTTGGCCTTCTCTCGCTGAGAAAACACTATTTGTGACCTGTGATAAAAAAATGTCATAACTTTTCTTCAAAGTGAGTTTTCAGTAAAGTTTCAACCTGAAAGCATAGAAAGATGCATAAACTTGAAGTTACAGCTTGATTTCAATGAGTTTTAATCAAAATACAGGAGTTGTGCATGAAGTGTTCATTTTGGCCTTCTCTCGCTGAGAAAACACTATTTGTGACCTGTGATACAAAAATGCCATAACTTTTTTTAAAAGTGAGTTTTCAGTCAAGTTTCAACCTGAAAGCATAGAAAGATGCATAAACTTGAAGTTACAGGTGGATTTCAGTGAGTTTTCATCAAAACACAGGAGTTCTGCAAGAAGTGTTCATTTGGCCTTCTCTCGCTGAGAAAACGCTATTTTTGACCTGTCATACAAAAATGCCATAACTTTTGTTCAAAGTGATTTTTCAGTCAAGTTTCAACCTGAGAGCATAGAAAGATGCATAAACTTTAAGTTACAGGTGGATTTCAGTGACTTTTCATCAAAATACAGGAGTTTTGCAAGAAGTGTTTATTTTGGCCTTCTCTCGCTGAGAAAACCCTATTTGTGACCTGTGACACAAAACAGCCATAACTTTTGTTCAAAGTGAGTTTTCAGTCAAGTTTCAACCTGAAAGCATAGAAAGATGCATAAACTTGAAGTTACAGGTGGATTTCAGTGATTTTTTATCAAAATACAGGAGTTCTGCATGAAGTTTTCATTTTGGCCTTCTCTCGCTGAGAAAACACTATTTGTGACCTGTTACACAAGACAGCCAAAAGTTTTATTCAAAGTGAGTTTTCAGTCAAGTTTCAACCTGAAAGCATAGAAAGATGCATAAACTTGAAGTTACAGCTTGATTTCAGTGAGTTTTCATCAAAATACAGGAGTTGTGCATGAAGTGTTCATTTTGGCCTTCTCTCGCTGAGAAAACACTATTTGTGACCTGTGATACAAAAATGCCATAACTTTTGTTCAAAGTGAGTTTCCAGTCAAGTTTCAACCTGAAAGCATAGAAAGAGGCATAAACTTGAAGTTACAGGTGGATTTCAGTGAATTCTCATCAAAATACAGGAGTTCTGCAAGAAGTGTTCATTTTGGCCTTCTCTCGCTGAGAAAACCCTATTTGTGACCTGTGACACAAAACAGCCATAACTTTTGTTCAAAGTGAGTTTTCAGTCAAGTTTCAACCTGCAAGCATAGAAAGATGCATAAACTTAAAGATACAGGTGGATTTCAGTGAGTTTTCATCAAAATACAGGAGTTCTGCTAGAAGTGTTCAATTTGGCCTTCTCTCGCTGAGAAAACCCTATTTGTGACCTGTGATACAAAAATGCCATAACTTTTGTTCAAAGTGAGTTTTCAGTCAAGTTTTAACCTGAAAGCATAGAAAGATGCAAAAACTTGAAGTTAAAGCTTGATTTCAGTGAGTTTTCCTTAAAATACAGGTGTTCTGCATGAAGTTTTCATTTTGGCCTTCTCTCGCTGAGAAAACACTTTTTGTGACCTGTGATACAAAAATGCAATGACTTTTCTTCAAAGTGAGTTTTCAGTCAAGTTTCAACCTGAATGCATAGAAAGATGCAAAAACTTGAAGTTAAAGCTTTATTTCAGTGAGTTTTCCCGAAAATACAGGAGGTATGCATGAAGTGTTCATTTTGGCCTTCTCTCGCTGAGAAAACACGATTTGTTACCTGTGATACAAAAATGCCATAACTTTTTTTAAAAGTTTGTTTTCAGTCAAGTTTCAACCTGAAAGCATAGAAAGATGCAAAAACTTGAAGTTACAGGTGGATTTCAGTGATTTTTTATCAAAATACAGGAGTTCTGCCTGAAGTTTTCATTTTGGCCTTCTCTCGCTGAGAAAACGCTATTTGTGACCTGTGATAAAAAATGTCATAACTTTTCTTCAAAGTGAGTTTTCAGTCAAGTTTCAACCTGAAAGCATAGAAAGATGCATAAACTTGAAGTTACAGCTTGATTTCAGTGAGTTTTAATCAAAATACAGGAGTTGTGCATGAAGTGTTCATTTTGGCCTTCTCTTGCTGAGAAAACACTATTTGTGACCTGTGATACAAAAATGCCATAACTTTTTTTAAAAGTGAGTTTTCAGTCAAGTTTTAACCTGAAAGCATAGAAAGATGCATAAACTTGAAGTTACAGGTGGATTTCAGTGAGTTTTCATCAAAACACAGGAGTTCTGCAAGAAGTGTTCATTTGGCCTTCTCTCGCTGAGAAAACACTATTTGTGACCTGTGATACAAAAATGCCATAACTTTTGTTCAAAGTGAGTTTTCAGTCAAGTTTCAACCTGAAAGCATAGAAAGATGCATAAACTTGAAGTTACAGGTGGATTTCAGTGAGTTTTAGTCAAAAAACAGGAGTTCGGCATGAAGTGTTCATTTTGGCCTTCTCTCGCTGAGAAAACACTATTTGTGACCTGTTATACAAAAATGCCATAACTTTTTTTAAAAGTTTGTTTTCAGTCAAGTTTCAACCTGAAAGCATAGAAAGATGCATAAACTTGAAGTTACAGCTTGATTTCAGTGAGTTTTCATCAAAATACAGGAGTTCTGCAAGAAGTGTTCATTTTGGCCTTCTCTCGCTGAGAAAACCCTATTTGTGACCTGTGACACAAAACAGCCATAACTTTTGTTCAAAGTGAGTTTTCAGTCATTTTTCAACCTGAAAGCATAGAAAGATGCATAAACTTGAAGTTACAGGTGGATTTCAGTGAGTTTTCATCAAAATACAGGAGTTCTGCATGAAGTGTTCATTTTGGCCTTCTCTCGCTGAGAAAACGCTATTTGTGACTTGTGAAGCAAAACAGTCATAACTTTTGTTCAAAGTGAGTTTTCAGTCAAGTTTCAACCTGGAAGCGTAGAAAGATGCATAAACTTAAAGTTACAGGTGGATTTCAGTCAGTTTTCCAAAAAATACAGGAGTTATGCAAGAAGTTTTCATTTTGGCCTTCTCTCGCTGAGAAAACCTTATTTGTGACTTTTGATACAAAACAGCCATAAATTTTTCGAACTGAGTTTTCAGTCAAGTTTTAAACTGAAAGCATAGAAAGATGCATAAACTTCCAGTTACAGGTGGATTTCATGCAGTTTTCCAAAAAATACAGGAGTTCTGCATGAAGTGTTCATTTTGGCCTTCTCTCGCTGAGAAAACACTATTTGTGACCTGTGATACAAAAATGCCATAACTTTTGTTCAAAGTGAGTTTTCAGTCAAGTTTCAACCTGAAAGCATAGAAAGATGCATTAAAGAGAAGTTACAGGTGGATTTCAGTCAGTTTTCCTGAAAATAAGGGAGTTCAGCATGAAGTGTTCACTCCAGAGGACACTCGCTGGTAAAAGGCATTGTTTGACCTGTGATCACAAATGCTGGAACTCTTGATAACACTGACCTTTCAGTGAACTTCAAAACTGAAAACACAGAATGATGAAAACCTTTGAAGTAACAGGTGCTTTTAAGCCAGCTTTGCTCAAACTAATGGAGTTCTGCATGAAATGTTTAAATTGTCTTCTTTTGTTTTGAAAACAGTCTTCATGAACAGTGATCATCAAAGACGTAATTTTTTTTCAAAATGACTTCAAAGTGAAAGTTTCACCTGAAAGCATAGAAAGATGCATAAACTTGAAGTGACAGGTGGATTTCATGCAGTTTCCTCAAAATACAGGAGTTATGAATGAAGTGTTCATTTTGGCCTTCTCTGGCTGAGAAAATATTATTTGTGACCTGTGATACAAAAAAGCCATAACTTTTCTTCAAAGTGAGTTTTCAGTCAAATTTCAACCTAAAAGCATGAAAAGGTTTAAAAAACTTTAAGTTACAGGTGGATTTCACTCAGTTTTCCTCAAAATACAGGACTTATGCATGAAGTGTACATTTTTGGCTTCTGTCGCTGTGAATATGCTATTTTTGACCTGTGAAACAAAACAGCAATAACTTTTGTTCAAAGTGAGTTTTCACTCTAGTTTCAACCTGAAAGCATAGAAAGATGAATAAACTTGAAGTTAAAGCTTGATTTCAGTGAGTTTTCCTCAAAATACAGGAGTTATGCATGAAGTGTTCCTTTTGGCCTTCTCTCGCTGAGAAAACACTATTTGTGACCTGTGACACAAAAATGCCATAATTTTTCTTCAAAGTTAGTTTTCAGTCAAGTTTCAATCTGAAAGCATAGAAAGATGCATGAACTTGAGTTAGAGGTGGATTTCAGTGAGTTTTCATCAAAATACAGGAGTTCTGCATGAAGTGTTCATTTTGGCCTTCTCTCGCTGCGAAAACGCTATTTGTGACCTGTGACACAAAACAGCCATAACTTTTGTTCAAAGTGAGTTTTCAATCAACTTTCAACCTGAAATCAAAGAAAGATGCATAAACTTGAAGTTACAGCTTGATTTCATTGAGTTTTCCTCAAAATAAAGGAGTTCTGCATGAAGTGTTCATTTTGGCCTTCTCTCACTGAGAAAACGCTATTTGTGACCTGCGACACAAAAAGGCCATAACTTTTGTTCAAAGTGAGTTTTCAGTCAAGTTTCAACCTGAAAGCATAGAAAGATGCATAAACTTGAAGTTACAGCTTGATTTCAGTGAGTTTTCATCAAAATACAGGAGTTCTGCATGAAGTGTTCATTTTGGCCTTCTCTCGCTAAGAAAACGCTATTTGTGACCTGCGACACAAAACAGCCCTAACTTTTGTTCAAAGTGAGTTTTCAGTTAAGTTTCAACCTGAAAGCATAGAAAGATGCATAAACTTGAAGTTACAGCTTGATTTCAGTGAGTTTTCCTCAAAATACAGGAGTTCTGCATGAAGTGTTCCTTTTGGCCTTCTCTCGCTGAGAAAACGCTATTTGTGACCTGCGACACAAAACAGCCATAACTTTTCTTCAAAGTGAGTTTTCAGTCAAGTTTCAACCTGAAAGCATAGAAAGATGCATAAACTTGAAGTTACAGGTGGATTTCAGTGAGTTTTCATCAAAATATAGGAGTTCTGCATGAAGTTTTCATTTTGGCCTTCTCTCGCTGCGAAAACGCTATTTGTGACCTGTGACACAAAACAGCCATAACTTTTGTTCAAAGTGAGTTTTCAATCAACTTTCAACCTGAAATCAAAGAAAGATGCATAAACTTGAAGTTAGAGCTTGATTTCAGTGAGTTTTCCTCAAAATAAAGGAGTTATGCATGAAGTGTTCATTTTGGCCTTCACTCGCTGAGAAACCAATATTTGTGACCTCTGATACAAAACAGCCATAACGTTTGTTCAAAATCAGTTTTCAGTCAAGTTTCAACATGAAAACATAGAAAGATTCCAAATCTTTAAGTTAGAAGTGGATTTCATGCAGTTTTCAAAAAAATACAGGAGTCATGCATGAAGTGTTCATTTTGGCCTTCTCTCGCTGAGAAAACACTATTTTTGACCTGTGAAACAAAACAGCCATAACTTTTTTTCAAAGTGAGTTTTCAGTCAAGTTTCAACCTGAAAGTATAGAAAGATGCATAAACTTGAAGTTAAAGGTGGATTTCAGGAAGTTTTCCAAAAAAAAAAACAGGAGTCATGCAAAAAGTGTTCATTTTGGCCTTCTCTCGCTGAGAAAAAAATATTTGTGACCTGTGATAAAAAACAGACATAACTTTTTTTCAAAGTGAGTTTTCAGTCAAGTTTCAACCTGAAAGCATAGGAACATGAATAAAAGAGAAGTTATAGGTGAATTTCACGCAGTTTTCCTCAAAATACAGGAGTTATGAATGAAGTGTTCATTTTGGCCTTCTCTCGCTGAGAAAACGCTATTTGTGACCTGTGATACAAAACAGCCATAACTTTTTTTCAAAGTGAGGTTTCAATCAAGTTTCAACCTGAAAGCATAGAAAGATGCATAAACTTGAAGTTACATGTGGATTTCACTCAGTTTTCCACAAAATACAGGAGTGATGCATGAAGTGTTCATTTTGGCCTTCTCTCGCTGTGAAAACACTATTTGTGACCTGTGATACAAAACAGCCATAAATTTTGTTCAAAGTGAGTTTTCACTCTAGTTTCCACCTGAAAGCATAGAAAGATGCATAAAAGAGAAGTTACAGGTGGATTTCACGCAGTTTTCCTCAAAATCCAGGAGTTATGCATGAAGTGTTCATTGTGGCCTTCTCTCGCTGAGAAAACACTATTTGTGACCTGTGATACAAAACAGCCATAACTTTTGTTCAAAATCAGTTTTCAGTCAAGTTTAAACCTGAAACCATAGAAAGATGCATGGACTTTAAGTTACAGGTGAATTTCATGCAGTTTTCCTCAAAATACAGGAGTTATGCATGAATTGTTCATTTTGGCCTTTTCTCGCTGAGAAAACAGTATTTGTGACCTGTGATACAAAACAGCCATAACTTTTGTTCAAAGTGAGTTTTCAGTCAAGTTTCAACTTGAAAGCAAAGAAAGATGCATAAACTTTAAGTTACAGGTGGATTTCACTCAGTTTTCCAAAAAATAAAGGAGTTATGCATGAAGTGTTCATTTTCAGGCTGCTTCCTGCTTCTGAAGAGTGCAGACGTCTCTTTGCTCTCTCCTTCTGCTTATGCTTTTATCTGCCTTTTAATCATTTTACTTTCATTTGACTTTTTTTCTGCCAGTCTTGGATATGATTTTGTTTCTTTCTTTTAAGTAAACCAAGACTTCTTAATCATTTTTATGCTTTTTTAAAAACGTATCTGACGACTCAGCGACAAGTTTTCAACATGACCGAAGGAGTAACCCAAACAGAGTCTCCCTGCGAAAACTGTCGGATTTACAAACAACAAATTTGTGCACTACAAGAGCGGATTTTCACCCTAGAAACAGAAAAAGGACTTCATGATACTCTTCCAGTGATCTCCAGTGGTAAGAAATCCACTTTTACTTCCAAAGAAAGGGGTGAAAAGACTGCTCCTCACAACCTAAAGCTAAATGACACTGTGTCTTCTCCGAGGCTTGACCGTAATCTTGGTGCTAAACCAAAGAGACGTCAAAATGTTCGTAATGAAAGACTAATTACATCACCCGGAATAAAGTTAACCAACAGATTCTTACCACTGTCACATAAAAATGGGGATGACGTCAAAGCAGGGAGGCAGCCTGGCCGAAAAACTGTGCCAAGCGTCAAGGTCAAAGATACGCTGCTGCTAGGAGACGGGGCCGTATCTAACATAAACTGTAAGCAGATAATAACAAGCAGCTACCCCAGTGCTACAGTGTCTGACATCACTCAGGCGCTACCTTGGGAGCTAGCTACGAACCAGGGAGTGAAACAGCTGATCGTTCACGTGGGTGCAGTGGACATCAGAAATCAACAGTCTGAAATCTTGAAAGAAGACTTTCTTGCACTCTTTGAGAGACTCCATAAAGTGGGGTTACCCACGTTTATTAGTGGACCCCCCCCCCCCCCCCCCCCAATCACGGACAGCAAAGTGAATAAATTCAGCCGACTGCTTCAGTTGAACACGTGGCTACCCAACATCTGCGAGTCCAGAGGATTGCATTACATCGAGAACTTTAACCTGTTTTGGCATCGAGGTGACCTTTTCAGAGGAAAAGGGCCACACCTGAATGGAGGTGGAGTAAAGAGGCTGACGGATAACCTCCTCCACGCTCTGAGGCATCAGAACCGGCCTGAACTGAACCAGGCTTGCGGGCAACCGATGAGAGAAAAGAGGAGAGGGAGAGGAGCTCCCTCTTCCCCACCCAAGGACCCGGCAAAGGATGTACCCAAAACAGCACCTTCTGCAACCACTGGAAAGGACTCAGCCACAGCAGCCTCAACAACAAAACCTGCATCCCCAGCGAAGGCATCAGCTCCAGCTCCCACAACAACAACATCAGCATCTTCAGAAAACAACTCTGCTGCAACTGCAAGGACAAAACCTGCATCTCCGGAGAAGGTTAGGGATGCAGCATCCCTGTCACCTTCTCCCTCACCGCCATCCTGGGCACCACCTGCTGTGTCTACGCCCTCTCTTCACTCTCATTCCCATCTCCACAGTCACCTTTGAGATTTCCAAACCATCTTGAAAGCTTGATAAAATCAGGCACGAAAATGGTTCCTCTCACTCCAGACATGATTAGATCGAGGGTTCTAGCCCCAAAGAAGTATCGTGCCCCTTCCCCTCCCCCCAGAGTCCCCCCAGCTCAGTCTTCACCACCAGGCCCAGCTGTAATCTCCAACAGTGTCACCACTGCTGTCTAGGATGTAAAGGGCCTCTGCGTTGCTACCACTCATAGTATACCCAACTGGAGGTCCAGGGAGGAGAACTTCTCTGCAAAAACAATACCTACTGTAATATCACGAAGATTAGATAAGAGAGAGAAAGACAGACCATATGAGCAGAGAAATCTAATCCATATCTCTTGTAAGAACTTGGAGTCCTTTGAAACTCAGTCTAATCTCAAACATGCTGTGCTTAATGTCAGATCTTTAAATAACAAATCATTTTTAATTAATAATTTTATTTCTTCTCGTGATCTTGATTTAATGTTTTTAACTGAGACGTGGCTTGACAAAAATACAGGTAATGCAGTCCTGATTGAGTCTACTCCACCTCACTACACCTTTGAATCTGAAACAAGACAGAGCAAGAGAGGTGGAGGGGTGTGTAGCATATTCAGAGAAAATATAGTTATACAAAAATTGTCGTTTGGAGTTTTTTCATCATTTGAGTATTTGTCATTCAAATTGGAGTTAAAACAAGCCACCATACTTTATATCACTATTTATAGGCCACCACAGAACTGTTTTATTGATGATTTTACTGAATTACTTTCAGCTGTGTGCACCGAATTTGACTGTTTGGTTATTACAGGTGATTTAAATGTGCATGTGGATGTAGCCAGTGACAGACATGCTAAAGAACTCAGTGCTGTCCTTGAAACGTTTGGTCTAACTCAGTATGTGAACGAACCCACTCACAACAGAGGGCACACACTGGACGTGCTCATTACAAAAGGGGTTATTGTTTCAGGTGTTAATGTCATGGATATTGCATTATCAGATCATTTTTGTGTTTTCTTTAATCTGTCTGTTATACCCAAGCCAGCACATGGGTCGTCAATGGTTCGGAGAAGACTCATAAATGACAAAACAAGGACACACTTTATGGAAATGGTTGCTTTTGAAAACACCTCTGGTTCTAATGTTAATGATCTGTTAAACTCGTATACATCAAGTGTTTTGAATGTCTTGGACACCATTGCTCCTGTTAAGGTTAGAATAGTTAAAGACAGACAAAAAGCACCATGGAGAAATGAAGACTCTGTCAGGGCACAAAAAAGAGGGTGCCGGAGAGCCGAACGGAAATGGCGCAAGTCAAAGCTACAGGTTGACTATGACATTTATAGACAAAAATTATCCATGTTTAACCAGACTTTACGAAGAGCTAGGGAGAGGTATTTCTCTGAAGTGATTACAAACTCGAATGGTAATTCTCGAGTTCTGTTTGCTACTGTAAACAGATTAACAAACCCTTCGGTTCCACTGCCCTTAGAATTCATTTCTATATCAAAATGCAATGAATTTGCAAAATTCTTTAGTGATAAAGTTCAAGATATTAAAAAAGCTATCATTTCTAAGACACAAATGATAGCCCAGCATCCACCTGAACACCTAGAGCTGGCACATTTCACTCCTGTCAGTGACAAAACAGTCCAAGAGATTATTTCAGGTCTGAGTTCATCTACATGCTGCCTTGATGAGTTACCCACTAGATTTGTAAAGACTGTGCTGAGCAGCCTGTTACCAAAAGTTACTCATTTAGTTAAGATTTCACTAGAGACTGGAACATTTCCAAGGGCCCTGAAAACTGCGGTCATTAAGCCTCTTTTAAAGAAGAGCAGTCTTGATGCCATGGTTCTGAACAACTACCGGCCCATATCAAACCTGCCATTCCTAGGAAAAGTCCTCGAAAAAGTTGTTTATCAATAACTCACTGACTTTCTCCTGTCCAACAATACTTTTGATACTTTCCAGTCTGGATTTAGGCCCCACCACAGCACTGAGACAGCTCTGATCAAGGTGATAAATGACATCCGCCTAAACACAGACAAAGGCAAAGTCTCAGTCTTAGTCCTGCTTGACTTGAGTGCTGCCTTTGACACAGTTGACCATGAGATCCTTTTACAGAGGCTAGAGAACTGGCTAGGAATCTCTGGTTCTGCTCTAAACTGCTTCAAGTCCTATCTTGAGGAGAGAACATACTTTGTTGAAATTGGAAATTGCAGCTCAGACAAAATGGCCATGACCTGTGGTGTCCCCCAAGGTTCAATCTTGGGGCCCCTCTTGTTCAACCTATACATGCTTCCACTAGGCCAACTAATAAGCAGCCATAATGTGTTCTACCATAGCTATGCAGACGACACTCAGATCTATGTGTCTCTGACAGCAGGTGAACATGGACCTGTGGATTCACTCTTCCACTGCATCCAACATATAAGCATGTGGATGCAAAACAACTTTCTCCAGCTAAACTCAGAAAAAACGGAATTAATCGTTTTTGGGCCACAGAAGCAAAGAGAAAGTGTGATCAGTCACCTTGAATCCCTTTCTCTAAAACCAAAACAACAGGTTAGAAATCTGGGGGTAATATTGGACTCAGATCTGAACTTTAACAGCCACATAAAGTCAGTAATATCAGCAGCCTTTTACCATCTAAAAAACATTGCCAAAATCAGAGGTATAGTGTCTGAACCAGACTTGGACAGACTAATCCATGCATTTGTCTCCAGTAGGTTAGACTACTGTAACGGCCTGCTCACTGGTATCTCTAAACAAGCTGTTAAACAACTACAATACATTCAGAACGCTACAGCTCGAGTCCTGACTAGAACCAGGAAATACGACCATATTAGTCCAGTGCTCAGATCTCTGCACTGGCTTCCTGTTGCTCAGAGAATAGACTTTAAGACAGCTCTGCTTGTATACAAGTCTCTTCATGGTCAAGCACCAAAGTACATCTCTGACATGTTAGACCCATATGAACCCTCCAGGTCTCTGAGAACCTCAGGTAGAGGTCTCCTACAGGGGCCCAGAGTCAGGACTAAACATGGTGAAGCTAATTTCCAGTTTTCTGCAACTAAAATCTGGAACAGTCTTCCAGAAAAAGTGAGACAGGAATCAACTGTGACAATGTTTAAGACCAGGCTGAAAACTACTCTGTTCAGTCGTGCATACGACAGCTGAAAGTATTTTATCTGCACTCTTCTCCTTTTCTTTAAATTAATGATTCTATTTATGTTTTATGATTTTATCTGCCTTTTTGTGATTTTAAGATTTTTCTGCAACTGTAAAGCACTTTGAGTTGCCATGGGTTGGGGTTAGATACAGGTGGATTTCACGCAATTTTCCTCAAAATACAGGAGTTATGCATGAAGTGTTCATTTTGGCCTTTTCTCCCTGAGAAAACACTATCTGTGACCTTTGATACAAAGCAGCCATAACTTTAGTTCACAGTGAGTTTTCAGTCAAGTTTTGACCTGAAAGTATAGAAAGACGCATAAACTTGAAATTACAGGTGCATTTCACTCAGTTTTCAAAAAAATACAGGAGTTATGCATGAAGTGTTCATTTTGGCCTTCTCTCGCTGAGAAAACACTATTTAGGACCTGTGATACAAAACAGCCATAACTTTTGTTCAGAGTGAATTTTCAGTCAAGTTTCAACCTGAAAGCATAGAAAGATGCATAAAAGAGAAGTTACAGGTGGATTTCACTTAGTTTTCATGAAAATAAGGGAGTTCAGCAAGAAGTGTTCACTCCAGAAGACTCTCACTGGTAAAAGGCATTGTGTGACCTGTGATCACAAATGCTGGAACTCTTGATCAAACTGACCTTTCAGTGAACTTCAAAACTGAAAACACAGAATGATGAAAACCTTTGAAGTAACAGGTGCTTTTAAGCCAGCTTTGCTCAAACTAATGGAGTTCTGCATGAAATGTTTAAATTGTCTTCTTTTGTTTTGAAAACAGTCTTCATGAACAGTGATCATCAAAGACGTAAATTTTTTTCAAAATGACTTCAAAGTGAAAGTTTCACCTGAAAGCATAGAAAGATGCATAAACTTGAAGTGACAGGTGGATTTCACTATGTTTACCTAAAAATACAGGACTTATGCATGAAGTTTTCATTTTGGCATTCTCTCGCTGAGACAACGCTATTTGTTACCTGTAAAAAAAAAAACAGCACTAACTTTTGTTCAGAGTGCGTTTTAAGACAAGTTTCAATCCGAAAGCATAGAAAGATGAATAAAACAGACGTTACAGGTGGATTTTACGCAGTTTTCCTCAAAATACAGGAGTTATGCATGAAGTGTTCATTTTGGCCTTCTCTCGCTGAGAAAACACTATTTGTGACCTGTGATACAAAACAGCCATAACTTTTGTTCAAAGTCAGTTTTCAGTCAAATTTCAACCTGAAAGCTTAGAAAGATGCATAAACTTGAAGTTTGAGGGTGGATTTAAGGCAGTTTTCCAAAAAATACAGGAGTTATGAATGAAGTGTTCATTTTGGCCTTCTCTCGCTGAGAAAACACTATTTGTGACCTGTGATACAAAACAGCCATAACTTTTGTTCAAAGTGAGTTTTCAGTCAAGTTTCAACCTGAAAGCATAGAAAGATGCATAAACTTGAAGTTGCAGGTAGATTTCACTCAGTTTTCCTCAAAATACAGGAGTTATGCATGAAGTGTTCATTTTGGGCTTCTCTCGCTGAGAAAACACTACTTGTGACCTGTGATACAAAACAGCCATAACTTTTGTTCAAAGTCAGTTTTCAGACAAGTTTAAACCTGAATACACTGAAAATTACATTACCTTGACATGAAACGTGGATTTCAGTCAGTTTTCCTGAAAATAAGGGAGTTCAGCAAGAAGTGTTCACTCCAGAGGACTCTCGCTGGTAAAAGGCATTGTTTGACCTGTGATCACAAATGCTGGAACTCTTGATCACACTGACCTTTCAGTGAACTTCAAATCTGAAAACACAGAATGATGAAAACTTTTGAAGTAACAGGTGCTTTTAAGCCAGCTTTGCTCAATCTAATGGAGTTCTGCATGAAATGATGAAAAAGTCTTCTTTTGGTTTGAAAACAGTCTTCGTGAACCTTGATCATCAAAGACATAATTTTTTTTCAAAATGACTTTGAAGTGAAAGTTCGACCTGAAATCATAGAAAGATGCGTAAAAGAGAAGTTGTAGGTGGATTTCACTCAGTTTTCCTCAAAATACAGGAGTTATGCATGAAGTGTTAATTTTGGCCTTCTCTCCCTGAGAAAATGCTATTTTTGACCTGTGATACAAAAAAGCCATAAGTTTTTTTCAAAGTGAGTTTTCAGTCAAGTTTCAACCCAGATACAATGAAAATTACATTACCTTGACATGACACGTGGATTTCAGTCAGTTTTCCTGAAAATAAGGGATTTCAGCAAGAAGTGTTCACTCCAGAGGACTCTCGCTGGTAAAACGAATTGTGTGATCACAAATGCTGGAACTCTTGATCACACTGACCTTTCAGTGAACTTCAAATCTGAAAACACAGAATGATGAAAACCTTTGAAGTAACAGGTGCTTTTAAGCCAGCTTTGCTCAAACTAATGGAGTTCTGCCTGAAATGTTTAAAATGTCTTCTTTTGTTTTGAAAACAGTCTTCGTGAACCTTGATCATCAAAGACGTAATTTTTTTTCAAAATGACTTCGAAGTGAAAGTTTCCACCTGAAAGCATAGAAAGATGAATAAACTTGAAGTTAGAGGTGGATTTCAGTCAGTTTTCCTCAAAATACAGGAGTTATGCATGAAGTGTTCATTTTGGCTTTCACTCGCTGTGAAAACACTATTTGGGACCTGTAATACAAAACAGCCATAACTTTTTTTCAAAGTGAGTTTTCAGTCAAGTTTCAACCTGAAATCTAAGAAAGATGCATAAAGGAGATTTTACAGGTGGATTTCATGCAGTTTTCCAAAAAATACAAGAGTTATGCATGAAGTGTTCATTTTGGCATTCTCTCGCTTTGAAAAAACTGTTAGTTACATGTGATACAAAAAAAACATAACTTTTGTTCAAAGTGAGTTTTCAGTCAAGTTTCAACCTTAAAGCATAGAAAAATGCATAAAGGAGAATTTACAGGTGGATTTCATGCAGTTTTCCAAAAAATATAGGAATTATGCATGAATTGTTTATTTTGGCCTTCTCTCGCTGAGAAAACGCTATTTGTGACTTGTTATACAAAACAGCCATAATTTTTTCTATCAAAGTGAGTTTTCAGTCAAGTTTCAACCTGAAAGCATAGAAAGATGCATAAACTTTAAGTCAGAGGATGTATATAACTCAGTTTTCCAAAAAATACAATAGGTATGGATGAAGTTTTCATTTTGGACTTATTTCGCTGTGAAAACAGTATTTGTGACCTGTCATACAAAACAGCCATAACTTTTGTTCAAAGTGAGTTTTCAGTCAAGTTTCAACCTGAAAGCATAATAAGATGCATAAAAGAAAAGTTAGCTGTGGATTTCAGGCAGTTTTCCTCAAAATACAGGAGTTATGCATGAAGTTTTCATTTTGGCCTTCTCTCGCCGAGAAAACACTATTTGTTACATGTGATACAAAACAGCCCTAACTTTTGTTCAAAGTGAGTTTTCAGTCAAGTTTCAACCTGAAAGCATAGAAAGATGCATAAACTTGAAGTTACAGGTGGATTTCAGTCAATTTTCCAAAAAATACAGGAGTTATGCATGAAGTGTTATTTTTGGCCTTGTCTCGCTAAGAAAACGCTATTTGTGACCTGTGATAATAAAAAACAGCCATACCTTTTTTCAATGTGGGTTTTCAGTCAAGTTTCAACCTGAAAGCATAGAAAGATTCACAAAAGAGAAGTTCGAGGTCGATTTCAGGCAGTTTTCCTCAAAATACAGGAGTTATGCATGAAGTGTTCATTTTTGCCTTCTCTTGCTGAGAAAACGCTATTTGTGACCTGTGATACAAAACAGCCATAACTTTTGTTCAAAGTGAGTTTTCAGTCAAGTTTAGACCTCAAAGCAGAGAAAGATGCATAAAAGAGAAGTTAGAGGTTGATTTCAGGCAGTTTTCCTCAAAATACAGGAGTTATATATGAAGAGTTCAATTTGGCCTTCTCTCGCAGAGAAAATACTGTTTGTGACCTGTGATACAAAACAGCCATAACTTTTGTTCACAATGAGTTTTCAGTAAATTTTCAACCTGAAAGCATAGAAAGATGCATAAAAGAGATGTTAGAGGTGGATTTCAGGCAGTTTTCCTCAAAATACAGGAGTTATGCATGAGGTGTTCATTTTGGCCTTCTCTCGCTGAGAAAACGCTATTTGTGACCTGTGATACAAAACAGCCATAACTTTTGTTCAAAGTGAGTTTTCAGTAAATTTTAAACCTGAAACCATAGAAAGATGAATAAAAGAGAAGTTACAGGTGGATTTCATGGAGTTTTAAAAAAAAATACATGAGTTATGCATGAAGTTTTCATTTTGTCCTTCTCTCGCTGAGAAAACGCTATTTGTGACCTGTGATACAAAACAGCCATAACTTTTGTTCAAAGTGAGTTTTCAGTCAAGTTTCAACCTGAAAGCATCGAAAGATGCATAATCTTTAAGTTCGAGGTGGATTTCGGGCAGTTTTCCTCAAAATACAGGAGTGATGCATGAAGTGTTCATTTTGGCCTTCTCTCGCTGAGAAAACGCTATTTGTGACCTGTGATACAAACAGCCATAACTTTTGTTCAAAGTGAGTTTTCAGTCAAGTTTCCACCTGAAAATATAGAAAGATGAATAAACTACAAGTTACAGGTGGATTTCATGCATTTTTCCAAAAAATAAAGGAGTTATGCATGAAGTGTTCATTTTGGCCTTCTCTCGCTGAGAAAACGCTATTTTTGATTAGTGATAATAAAAAAAAAACCATAACTTTTGTTCAAAGCTAGATTTCAGTCAAGTTTCCACCTGAAAGCATAGAAAGATGCATAAACTTGAAGTTACAGGTGGATTTCAGGCAGTTTTCCTCAAAATACAGGAGTTATGCATTAAATGTTCATTTTGGCCTTCTCTCCCTGAGAAAACACTATTTGTGACCTATGATACAAAACAATCATAACTTTTTTTCAAAGTGAGTTTTCAGTCAAGTGTCAACCTGAATGCATAGAAAGATGCATAAAACTTGAAGTTACAGGTGGATTTCACTCAGTTTTCCTCAAAATACAGGAGTTATGCATGAAGTTTTCATTTTGGCCTTCTCTCGCTGAGAAAATGCTATTTGTGACCTGTGATACAAAACATCCAAAACTTTTGTTCAAAGTGAGTTTTCAGTCAAGGTTCAACCTGAAAGCATAGAAAGTTGCATAAACTTGAAGTTACAGGTGGATTTCATGCAGTTTTGCAAAAAATACAGGAGTTCTGCATGAAGTGTTCATTTTGTCCTTCTCTTGCTGTGAAAACGCTATTTGTGACCCGTGATACAAAACAGCCATAACTTTTGTTCAAAGTGAGTTTTCAGTGACTTTTCAAACGGAAAGCATTGAAAGATGCATAAACTTAAAGTTAGGGGTGGATTTCAGGAAGTTTTCAAAAAAAAAATTAGTCATGCATAAAGTGTTCATTTTGGTCTTCTCTCACTGAGAAAACACTATTTGTGACCTATGATACAAAACAATCACAACTTTTCCTCAAAGTGAGTTTTCAGTCAAGTTTCAACCTAAAAGCATAGAACGATGCATAAAAGACAAGTTACAGGTGGATTTCACTCAGTTTTCCTCAAAATACAGGAGTTATGCATGAAGTGTTCATTTTTACCTTCTCTCGCTGAGGAAACACTATTTGTGACGTGTGATACAAAAAAGCCATAACTTTTTTTCCAAGTGAGTTTTCAGTCAAGTTTTAACCTGAGAACATAGAAAGATGAATAAACTACAAGTTACAGGTGGATTTCATGCATTTTTCCAAAAAATACAGGAGTTATGCATGAAGTGTTCATTTTGGCCTTCTCTCGCTGAGAAAACGCTATTTTTGACCAGTGATAATAAAAAAAAAAACATAACTTTTGTTCAAAGCTAGATTTCAGTCAAGTTTCCACCTGAAAGCATAGAAAGATGCATAAACTTGAAGTTACAGGTGGATTTCATGCAGTTTTCCAAAAAATACAGGAGTTATGCATGAAGTGTTCATTTTGGCCTTCTCTCGCTGAGAAAACGCTATTTGTGACCTGTGACAATAAAAAAACAGCCAAAACTTTTGTTCAAAGTGAGTTTTCAGTCAAGTTTCCACCTGAAAGCATAGAAAGATGCATAAAACTTGAAGTTACAGGTGGATTTCAGGCAGTTTTCCTCAAAATACAGGAGTTATGCATGAAGTGTTCATTTTGGCTTTCTCTCCCTGAGAAAACCCTATTTGTAACCTGTGATACAAAACATCCAAAACTTTTGTTCAAAGTGAGTTTTCAGTCAAGGTTCAACCTGAAAGCATAGAAAGTTGCATAAACTTGAAGTTACAGGTGGATTTCATGCAGTTTTGCAAAAAATACAGGAGTACTGCATGAAGTGTTCATTTTGTCCTTCTCTTGCTGTGAAAACGCTATTTGTGACCCGTGATACAAAACAGCCATAACTTTTGTTCAAAGTGAGTTTTCAGTGACTTTTCAAACGGAAAGCATTGAAAGATGCATAAACTTAAAGTTACAGGTGGATTTCAGGAAGTTTTCAAAAAAAAAATTAGTCATGCATGAAGTGTTCATTTGGGCCTTCTCTCACTGAGAAAACACTATTTGTGACCTATGATACAAAACAATCATAACTTTTCTTCAAAGTGAGTTTTCAGTCAAGTTTCAACCTAAAAGCATAGAAAGATGCATAAAAGACAAGTTACAGGTGGATTTCACTCAGTTTTCCTCAAAATACAGGAGTTATGCATGAAGTGTTCATTTTTACCTTCTCTCGCTGAGGAAACACTATTTGTGACGTGTGATACAAAAGAGCCATAACTTTTGTTCAAAGTGAGTTTTCAGTCAAGTTTCAACTTGAAAGCAAAGAAAGATACATAAACTTTAAGTTCGAGGTGGATTTCAGGCAGTTTTCCTCAAAATACAGGAGTTATGCATAAAGTGTTCATTTTGGCCTTCTCTCGCTGTGAAAACGCTATTTGTGACCTGTGATACAAAACAGCCATAACTTTTGTTCAAAGTGAGTTTTAAGTCAAGTTTCAACCTGAAAGCATAGAAAGATGCATAAACTTGAAGTTAGATGTTGATTTCAGGCAGTTTCCCTCAAAATACAGGAGTTATGCCCGAAGTGTTCATTTTGGCCTTCTCTCACTGAGAAAACGCTATTTGTGACCTGTGATACAAAACAGCCATAACTTTTGTTCAAAGTTAGTTTTCAGTCAAGTTTCAACCTGAAAGCATAGAAAGATGCATAAACTTGAAGTAAGAGGTGGATTTCATGCAGTTTTACAAAAAATAAAGGAGTTATGCATGAAGTGTTCATTTTGGCCTTCTCTCGCTGAGAAAACGCTATTTGTGACCTGTGATACAAAACAGCCATAACTTTTGTTCAAAGTGATTTTTCAGTCAAGTTTCAACCTGAAAGCATAGAAAGATGCATAAACTTGAAGTTAGAGGTGGATTTAATGCAGTTTTCCTCAAAATACAGGAGTTATGCATGAAGTGTTCATTTTGGCCTTCTCACACTGAGAAAACACTATTTGTGACCTGTGATACAAAACAGCCATAACTTTTGTTTAAACTGAGTTTTCAGTCAAGTTTCAACCTGAAAGCATAGAAAGATGCATAAAAGAGAAGTTAGAGGTTGATTTCATGCAGTTTTCCTCAAAATACAGGAGTTATGCATGAAGTGTTCATTTTGGCCTTCTCTCGCTGTGAAAACGCTATTTGTGACCTGTGATACAAAACAGCCATTACTTTTGTTCAAAGTGAGTTTTCAGTCAAGTTTCAACCTGAAAGCATAGAAAGATGCATAATCTTTAAGTTAGAGGTGGATTTCAGGTAGTTTTCCTAAAAATACAGGAGTTATGAATGAAGTGTTCATTTTGGCCTTCTCTCGCTTAGAAAACACTATTTGTGACCTGTGATACAAAACAGCCATAACTTTTGTTCAAAGTGAGTTTTCAGTCAAGTTTCAACCTGAAAGCATAGAAAGATGCATAAACTTGAAGTTAGAGGTGGATTTCAGGCAGTTTTCCTTAAAATACAGGAGTTATGCATGAAGTGTTCATTTTGGCCTTCTCTCGCTGAGAAAACACTATTTGTGACCTGTGATACAAAACAGACATAACTTTTGTTCAAAGTGTGTTTTCAGTCAAGTTTCAACCTGAAAGCATAGAAAGATGCATAAAAGATAAGTTACAGGTGGATTTTATGCAGTTTTCCTCAAAATACAGGAGTTATACATAAAATGTTCATTTTGGCCTTCTCTCGCTGAGAAAACGCTATTTGTGACCTGTGATAAAAAACAGCCATAACTTTTGTTCAAAGTGAGTTTTCAATCAAGGTTCAACCTGAAAGCATAGAAAGATGCATAAACTTGAAGTTAGAGGTGGATTTCAGGAAGTTTTCCTCAAAATACAAGAGTTATGCATGAAGTGTTCATTTTTTGCCTTCTCTCGCTGAGAAAACGCTATTTGTGACCTGTGACACAAAACAGCCATTACTTTTGTTCAAAGTGAGTTTTCAATCAAGTTTCAATCTGAAAGCATAGAAAGATGCATAAACTTGAAGTTAGAGGTGGATTTCAGGAACTTTTCCTCAAAATACAAGAGTTATGCATGAAGTGTTCATTTTTTGCCTTCTCTCGCTGAGAAAACGCTATTTGTGACCTGTGACACAAAACAGCCATTACTTTTGTTCAAAGTGAGTTTTCAGTCAAGTTTCAACCTGAAAGGCATAGAATGATGCATGTAATTGAAGTTAGACGTGGATTTCAGGCAATTGTCCTCAAAATACAGGAGTTATGCATGAAGTGTTCATTTTGGCCTTCTCTCACTGAGAAAACGCTTTTTGTGACCTGTGATACAAAACAGCCATAACTTTTGTTCAAAGTGAGTTTTCAGTCAAGTTTCAACCTGAAAGCATAGAAATATGTATAAAGTGAAGTTACAGGTGGATTTTATGCAGTTTTCCTCAAAATACAGGAGTTATACATGAAATTTTCATTTTGGCCTTCTCTCCCTGAGAAAACGCTATTTGTGACCTGTGATACAACACAGCCATAACTTTTGTTCAAAGTGAGTTTTCAGTCAAGTTTCAACCTGAAAGCATAGAAAGATGCATAAAAGAGAAGTTAGAGGTGGATTTCAGGCAGTTTTCCTCAAAATACAGGAGTTATGCATGAAGTGTTCATTTTGGCCTTCTCTCGCTGAGAAAACACTATTTGTGACCTGTGATACAAAACAGCCATAACTTTTGTTCAAAGTGAGTTTTCAGTCAAGTTTCAACCTGAAAGCATAGAAAGATGCATAAACTTGAAGTTAGAGGTGGATTTCAGGCAGTTATCCTCAAAATACAGGAGTTATGCATGAAGTGTTCATTTTGGCTTTCTCTCGATGAGAAAACGCTATTTGTGACCTGTGATACAAAACAGCCATAACTTTTGTTCAAAGTGAGTTTTCAATCAAGTTTCAACCTGAAAGCATAGAAAGATGCATAAACTTGAAGTCAGAGCTGGATTTCAGGAAGTTTTCCTCAAAATACAAGAGTTATGCATGAAGTGTTCATTTTGGCCTTCTCTCGCTGAGAAAACACTATTTGGGACCTGTGATACAAAACAGCCATAACTTTTGTTCAAAGTGAGTTTTCAATCAAGTTTCAACCTGAAAGCATAGAAAGATGCATAAACTTGAAGTTAGAGGTGGATTTCAGGAAGTTTTCCTCAAAATACAAGAGTTATGCATGAAGTGTTCATTTTGGCTTTCTCTCCCTGAGAAAACCCTATTTGTAACCTGTTTTATAAAACAGCCATTACTTTTGTTCAAAGTGAGTTTTCAGTCAAGTTTCAACCTGAAAGCATAGAAAGATGCATAAACTTGAAGTCAGAGGTGGATTTCATACAGTTTTCCTCAAAATACAGGAGTTATGAAGAAAGTGTTCATTTTGGCCTTCTCTCGCTGAGAAAACGCTATTTGTGACCTGTGATACAAAACAGCCATAACTTTTTGTCGAAGTGAGTTTTCAGTCAAGTTTCAACCTGAAAGCAGAGAAAGATGCATAAAAGAGAAGTTACAGGTGGGTTTAAGGCAATTTTCCTCAAAATACAGGAGTTATGCATGAAGTTTTCATTTTGGCCTTCTCTCGCTGAGAAAACGCTATTTGTGACCTGTGATACAAAACAGCCATAACTTTTGTTCAAATTGAGTTTTCAGTCAAGTTTCAACCTGAAAGCATAGAAAGATGCATAAACTTGAAGTTAGAGGTGGATTTCAGGAAGTTTTCCTCAAAATACAAGAGTTATGCATGAAGTGTTCATTTTGGCCTTCTCTCGCTGAGAAAACGCTATTTGTGACCTGTGATACAAAACAGCCATAACTTTTGTTCAAAGTGAGTTTTCAGTCAAGTTTCAATCTGAAAGAATAGAAAGATGCATAAAAGAGAAGTTATAGGTGGATTTCACTCATTTTTCCTGAAAATACAGGAGTTATGAATGAAGTGTTCATTTTGGCCTTCTCTCGCTGAGAAAACACTATTTGGGACCTGTGATACAAAACAGCCATAACTTTTGTTCAAAGTGGGTTTTCAGTCAAGTTTCAACCTGAAACCATAGAAAGATGCATAAACTTGAAGTTACAGGTGGATTTCAGGCAGTTTTCAAAAAAATGCAGGAGTTATGCATGAAGTGTTCATTTTGGCCTTCTCTCGCTGAGAACACGCCTTTTGTGACCTGAGATACAAAACAGCCACAACTTTTGTTCAAAGTGAGTTTTCAGTCAAGTTTCAACCTGAAAGCATAGAAAGATGAATAAACTTGAAGTTACATTCAGATTTTAGGAATTTTTCCAAAAAACACAGGAGTTATGCTTGAAGTGTTCATTTTGGCCTTCTCTCGCTGTGAAAACGCAATTTTGACCTGTGATACAAAACAGCCATAACTTTTGTTCAAAGTGAGTTTTCAGTCAAGTTTCAACCTGAAATCAAAGAAAGATACATAAACTTGAAGTTACAGGTGGATTTCACACAGTTTTCCTCAAAATACAGGAGTTATGCATGAAGTGTTCATTTAGGCCTTCTCTCGCTGAGAAAACAGTATTTGTGACCTGTGATACAAGACAGCCATAACTTTTGTTCAAAGTGAGTTTTCAGTCAAGTTTTAACCTGAAAGCATAGAAAGATGCATAGACTTTAAGTTAGAGGTGGATTTCACACAGTTTTCCTCAAAATACAGGAGTTATGCATGAAGTGTTCATTTTCGCCTTCTCTCGCTGAGAAAACACTATTTGTGACCTATGATACAAAACAATCATAACTTTTTTTCAAAGTGAGTTTTCAGTCAAGTTTTAACCTGAAAGCATAGAAAGATGCATAGACTTTAAGTTAGAGGTGGATTTCACTCAGTTTTCCTGAAAATACAGGAGTTATGCATGAAGTCTTGATTTTGGCCTTCTCTCGATGAGAAAACACTATTTGGGCCCTGTGATACAAAAAAGCCATAACTTTTTTTCAAAGTGAGTTTTCAGTCAAGTTTCAACCTGAAAGCATAGAAAGATGCATTAAAAAGAGAAGTTACAGGTGGTTTTCAGGCAGTTTTCCAAAAATTACAGGAGTTATGCATGAAGTGTTAATTTTAGCCTTCTCTCGCTGAGAAAACACTATTTGGGACCTGTGATACAAAACAGCCATAACTTTTGTTCAAAGTGAGTTTTCAATCAAGTTTCAACCTGAAAGCATAGAAAGATGCATAAACTTGAAGTTAGAGGTGGATTTCAGGAAGTTTTCCTCAAAATACAAGAGTTATGCATGAAGTGTTCATTTTGGCTTTCTCTCCCTGAGAAAACCCTATTTGTAACCTGTTTTATAAAACAGCCTTTACTTTTGTTCAAAGTGAGTTTTCAGTCAAGTTTCAACCTGAAAGCATAGAAAGATGCATAAACTTGAAGTCAGAGGTGGATTTCATACAGTTTTCCTCAAAATACAGGAGTTATGAAGAAAGTGTTCATTTTGGCCTTCTCTCGCTGAGAAAACGCTATTTGTGACCTGTGATACAAAACAGCCATAACTTTTTGTCGAAGTGAGTTTTCAGTCAAGTTTCAACCTGAAAGCAGAGAAAGATGCATAAAAGAGAAGTTACAGGTGGGTTTAAGGCAATTTTCCTCAAAATACAGGAGTTATGCATGAAGTTTTCATTTTGGCCTTCTCTCCCTGAGAAAACGCTATTTGTGACCTGTGATACAACACAGCCATAACTTTTGTTCAAAGTGAGTTTTCAGTCAAGTTTCAACCTGAAAGCATAGAAAGATGCATAAAAGAGAAGTTAGAGGTGGATTTCAGGCAGTTTTCCTCAAAATACAGGAGTTATGCATGAAGTGTTCATTTTGGCCTTCTCTCGCTGAGAAAACACTATTTGTGACCTGTGATACAAAACAGCCATAACTTTTGTTCAAAGTGAGTTTTCAGTCAAGTTTCAACCTGAAAGCATAGAAAGATGCATAAACTTGAAGTTAGAGGTGGATTTCAGGCAGTTATCCTCAAAATACAGGAGTTATGCATGAAGTGTTCATTTTGGCTTTCTCTCGATGAGAAAACGCTATTTGTGACCTGTGATACAAAACAGCCATAACTTTTGTTCAAAGTGAGTTTTCAATCAAGTTTCAACCTGAAAGCATAGAAAGATGCATAAACTTGAAGTCAGAGCTGGATTTCAGGAAGTTTTCCTCAAAATACAAGAGTTATGCATGAAGTGTTCATTTTGGCCTTCTCTCGCTGAGAAAACACTATTTGGGACCTGTGATAAAAAACAGCCATAACTTTTGTTCAAAGTGAGTTTTCAATCAAGTTTCAACCTGAAAGCATAGAAAGATGCATAAACTTGAAGTTAGAGGTGGATTTCAGGAAGTTTTCCTCAAAATACAAGAGTTATGCATGAAGTGTTCATTTTGGCTTTCTCTCCCTGAGAAAACCCTATTTGTAACCTGTTTTATAAAACAGCCATTACTTTTGTTCAAAGTGAGTTTTCAGTCAAGTTTCAACCTGAAAGCATAGAAAGATGCATAAACTTGAAGTCAGAGGTGGATTTCATACAGTTTTCCTCAAAATACAGGAGTTATGAAGAAAGTGTTCATTTTGGCCTTCTCTCGCTGAGAAAACGCTATTTGTGACCTGTGATACAAAACAGCCATAACTTTTTGTCGAAGTGAGTTTTCAGTCAAGTTTCAACCTGAAAGCAGAGAAAGATGCATAAAAGAGAAGTTACAGGTGGGTTTAAGGCAATTTTCCTCAAAATACAGGAGTTATGCATGAAGTTTTCATTTTGGCCTTCTCTCGCTGAGAAAACGCTATTTGTGACCTGTGATACAAAACAGCCATAACTTTTGTTCAAATTGAGTTTTCAGTCAAGTTTCAACCTGAAAGCATAGAAAGATGCATAAACTTGAAGTTAGAGGTGGATTTCAGGAAGTTTTCCTCAAAATACAAGAGTTATGCATGAAGTGTTCATTTTGGCCTTCTCTCGCTGAGAAAACGCTATTTGTGACCTGTGATACAAAACAGCCATAACTTTTGTTCAAAGTGAGTTTTCAGTCAAGTTTCAATCTGAAAGAATAGAAAGATGCATAAAAGAGAAGTTATAGGTGGATTTCACTCATTTTTCCTGAAAATACAGGAGTTATGAATGAAGTGTTCATTTTGGCCTTCTCTCGCTGAGAAAACACTATTTGGGACCTGTGATACAAAACAGCCATAACTTTTGTTCAAAGTGGGTTTTCAGTCAAGTTTCAACCTGAAACCATAGAAAGATGCATAAACTTGAAGTTACAGGTGGATTTCAGGCAGTTTTCAAAAAAATGCAGGAGTTATGCATGAAGTGTTCATTTTGGCCTTCTCTCGCTGAGAACACGCCTTTTGTGACCTGAGATACAAAACAGCCACAACTTTTGTTCAAAGTGAGTTTTCAGTCAAGTTTCAACCTGAAAGCATAGAAAGATGAATAAACTTGAAGTTACATTCAGATTTTAGGAATTTTTCCAAAAAACACAGGAGTTATGCTTGAAGTGTTCATTTTGGCCTTCTCTCGCTGTGAAAACGCAATTTTGACCTGTGATACAAAACAGCCATAACTTTTGTTCAAAGTGAGTTTTCAGTCAAGTTTCAACCTGAAATCAAAGAAAGATACATAAACTTGAAGTTACAGGTGGATTTCACACAGTTTTCCTCAAAATACAGGAGTTATGCATGAAGTGTTCATTTAGGCCTTCTCTCGCTGAGAAAACAGTATTTGTGACCTGTGATACAAGACAGCCATAACTTTTGTTCAAAGTGAGTTTTCAGTCAAGTTTTAACCTGAAAGCATAGAAAGATGCATAGACTTTAAGTTAGAGGTGGATTTCACACAGTTTTCCTCAAAATACAGGAGTTATGCATGAAGTGTTCATTTTCGCCTTCTCTCGCTGAGAAAACACTATTTGTGACCTATGATACAAAACAATCATAACTTTTTTTCAAAGTGAGTTTTCAGTCAAGTTTTAACCTGAAAGCATAGAAAGATGCATAGACTTTAAGTTAGAGGTGGATTTCACTCAGTTTTCCTGAAAATACAGGAGTTATGCATGAAGTCTTGATTTTGGCCTTCTCTCGATGAGAAAACACTATTTGGGCCCTGTGATACAAAAAAGCCATAACTTTTTTTCAAAGTGAGTTTTCAGTCAAGTTTCAACCTGAAAGCATAGAAAGATGCATTAAAAAGAGAAGTTACAGGTGGATTTCAGGCAGTTTTCCAAAAATTACAGGAGTTATGCATGAAGTGTTAATTTTAGCCTTCTCTCGCTGAGAAAACACTATTTGGGACCTGTGATACAAAACAGCCATAACTTTTGTTCAAAGTGAGTTTTCAATCAAGTTTCAACCTGAAAGCATAGAAAGATGCATAAACTTGAAGTTAGAGGTGGATTTCAGGAAGTTTTCCTCAAAATACAAGAGTTATGCATGAAGTGTTCATTTTGGCTTTCTCTCCCTGAGAAAACCCTATTTGTAACCTGTTTTATAAAACAGCCATTACTTTTGTTCAAAGTGAGTTTTCAGTCAAGTTTCAACCTGAAAGCATAGAAAGATGCATAAACTTGAAGTCAGAGGTGGATTTCATACAGTTTTCCTCAAAATACAGGAGTTATGAAGAAAGTGTTCATTTTGGCCTTCTCTCGCTGAGAAAACGCTATTTGTGACCTGTGATACAAAACAGCCATAACTTTTTGTCGAAGTGAGTTTTCAGTCAAGTTTCAACCTGAAAGCAGAGAAAGATGCATAAAAGAGAAGTTACAGGTGGGTTTAAGGCAATTTTCCTCAAAATACAGGAGTTATGCATGAAGTTTTCATTTTGGCCTTCTCTCGCTGAGAAAACGCTATTTGTGACCTGTGATACAAAACAGCCATAACTTTTGTTCAAATTGAGTTTTCAGTCAAGTTTCAACCTGAAAGCATAGAAAGATGCATAAACTTGAAGTTAGAGGTGGATTTCAGGAAGTTTTCCTCAAAATACAAGAGTTATGCATGAAGTGTTCATTTTGGCCTTCTCTCGCTGAGAAAACGCTATTTGTGACCTGTGATACAAAACAGCCATAACTTTTGTTCAAAGTGAGTTTTCAGTCAAGTTTCAATCTGAAAGAATAGAAAGATGCATAAAAGAGAAGTTATAGGTGGATTTCACTCATTTTTCCTGAAAATACAGGAGTTATGAATGAAGTGTTCGTTTTGGCCTTCTCTCGCTGAGAAAACACTATTTGGGACCTGTGATACAAAACAGCCATAACTTTTGTTCAAAGTGGGTTTTCAGTCAAGTTTCAACCTGAAACCATAGAAAGATGCATAAACTTGAAGTTACATTCAGATTTTAGGAATTTTTCCAAAAAACACAGGAGTTATGCTTGAAGTGTTCATTTTGGCCTTCTCTCGCTGTGAAAACGCAATTTTGACCTGTGATACAAAACAGCCATAACTTTTGTTCAAAGTGAGTTTTCAGTCAAGTTTCAACCTGAAATCAAAGAAAGATACATAAACTTGAAGTTACAGGTGGATTTCACACAGTTTTCCTCAAAATACAGGAGTTATGCATGAAGTGTTCATTTAGGCCTTCTCTCGCTGAGAAAACAGTATTTGTGACCTGTGATACAAGACAGCCATAACTTTTGTTCAAAGTGAGTTTTCAGTCAAGTTTTAACCTGAAAGCATAGAAAGATGCATAGACTTTAAGTTAGAGGTGGATTTCACACAGTTTTCCTCAAAATACAGGAGTTATGCATGAAGTGTTCATTTTCGCCTTCTCTCGCTGAGAAAACACTATTTGTGACCTATGATACAAAACAATCATAACTTTTTTTCAAAGTGAGTTTTCAGTCAAGTTTTAACCTGAAAGCATAGAAAGATGCATAGACTTTAAGTTAGAGGTGGATTTCACTCAGTTTTCCTGAAAATACAGGAGTTATGCATGAAGTCTTGATTTTGGCCTTCTCTCGATGAGAAAACACTATTTGGGCCCTGTGATACAAAAAAGCCATAACTTTTTTTCAAAGTGAGTTTTCAGTCAAGTTTCAACCTGAAAGCATAGAAAGATGCATTAAAAAGAGAAGTTACAGGTGGATTTCAGGCAGTTTTCCAAAAATTACAGGAGTTATGCATGAAGTGTTAATTTTAGCCTTCTCTCGCTGAGAAAACGTTATTTGTGACCTGTGATACAAAACAGCCATTACTTTTGTTCAAAGTGAGTTTTCAGTCAAGTGTCAACCTGAAAGCATAGAAAGATGCATAAACTTGAAGTTAAAGGTGGATTTCATGAAGTTTTCCAAAAAATACAGGAGTTATGCATGAATTGTTCATTTTGGCCTTCTCTCGCTGAGAAAACACTATTTGTGACCTGTGATACAAAACAGCCATAACTTTTTGTCAAAGTGAGTTTTCAGTCAAGTTTCAACCTGAAAGCAGAGAAAGATGCATAAAAGAGAAGTTACAGGTGGGTTTAAGGCAATTTTCCTCAAAATACAGGAGTTATGCATGAAGTTTTCATTTTGGCCTTCTCTCGCTGAGAAAACGCTATTTGTGACCTGTGATACAAAACAGCCATAACTTTTGTTCAAAGTGAGTTTTCAGTCAAGTTTCAACCTGAAAGCATAGAAAGATGCATAAACTTGGAGTTAGAGGTGGATTTCAGGAAGTTTTCCTCAAAATACAAGAGTTATGCATGAAGTGTTCATTTTGGCCTTCTCTCGCTGAGAAAACGCTATTTGTGACCTGTGATACAAAACAGCCATAACTTTTGTTCAAAGTGAGTTTTCAGTCAAGTTTCAATCTGAACGAATAGAAAGATGCATAAAAGAGAAGTTATAGGTGGATTTCACTCATTTTTCCTGAAAATACAGGAGTTATGAATGAAGTGTTCGTTTTGGCCTTCTCTCGCTGAGAAAACACTATTTGTGACCTGTGATACAAAACAGCCATAACTTTTCTTCAAAATTAGTTTTAAGTCAAGTTTCAACCTGAAAGCATAGAAAGATGCATAAACTTGAAGTCAGAGGTGGATTTCATACAGTTTTCCTCAAAATACAGGAGTTATGCAGGAAGTGTTCATTTTGGCCTTCTCTCGCTGAGAAAACGCTATTTGTGACCTGTGATACAAAACAGCCATAACTTTTTGTCGAAGTGAGTTTTCAGTCAAGTTTCAACCTGAAAGCAGAGAAAGATGCATAAAAGAGAAGTTACAGGTGGGTTTAAGGCAATTTTCCTCAAAATACAGGAGTTATGCATGAAGTTTTCATTTTGGCCTTCTCTCGCTGAGAAAACGCTATTTGTGACCTGTGATACAAAACAGCCATAACTTTTTTTCAAATTGAGTTTTCAGTCAAGTTTCAACCTGAAAGCATAGAAAGATGCATAAACTTGAAGTTAGAGGTGGATTTCAGGAAGTTTTCCTCAAAATACAAGAGTTATGCATGAAGTGTTCATTTTGGCCTTCTCTTGCTGAGAAAACGCTATTTGTGACCTGTGATACAAAACAGCCATAACTTTTGTTCAAAGTGAGTTTTCAGTCAAGTTTCAATCTGAAAGAATAGAAAGATGCATAAAAGAGAAGTTATAGGTGGATTTCACTCATTTTTCCTGAAAATACAGGAGTTATGAATGAAGTGTTCGTTTTGGCCTTCTCTCGCTGAGAAAACACTATTTGGGACCTGTGATACAAAACAGCCATAACTTTTGTTCAAAGTGGGTTTTCAGTCAAGTTTCAACCTGAAACCATAGAAAGATGCATAAACTTGAAGTTACAGGTGGATTTCAGGCAGTTTTCAAAAAAATACAGGAGTTATGCATGAAGTGTTCATTTTGGCCTTCTCTCGCTGAGAACACGCTTTTTGTGACCTGAGATACAAAACAGCCACAACTTTTGTTCAAAGTGAGTTTTCAGTCAAGTTTCAACCTGAAAGCATAGAAAGATGAATAAACTTGAAGTTACATTCAGATTTTAGGAATTTTTCCAAAAAACACAGGAGTTATGCTTGAAGTGTTCATTTTGGCCTTCTCTCGCTGTGAAAACGCAATTTTGACCTGTGATACAAAACAGCCATAACTTTTGTTCAAAGTGAGTTTTCAGTCAAGTTTCAACCTGAAAGCAGAGAAAGATGCATAAAAGAGAAGTTACAGGTGGGTTTAAGGCAATTTTCCTCAAAATACAGGAGTTATGCATGAAGTTTTCATTTTGGCCTTCTCTCGCTGAGAAAACGCTATTTGTGACCTGTGATACAAAACAGCCATAACTTTTGTTCAAAGTGAGTTTTCAGTCAAGTTTCAACCTGAAAGCATAGAAAGATGCATAAACTTGGAGTTAGAGGTGGATTTCAGGAAGTTTTCCTCAAAATAAAAGAGTTATGCATGAAGTGTTCATTTTGGCCTTCTCTCGCTGAGAAAACGCTATTTGTTACCTGTGATACAAAACAGCCATAACTTTTGTTCAAAGTGAGTTTTCAGTCAAGTTTCAATCTGAACGAATAGAAAGATGCATAAAAGAGAAGTTATAGGTGGATTTCACTCATTTTTCCTGAAAATACAGGAGTTATGAATGAAGTGTTCGTTTTGGCCTTCTCTCGCTGAGAAAACACTATTTGTGACCTGTGATACAAAACAGCCATAACTTTTCTTCAAAATTAGTTTTAAGTCAAGTTTCAACCTGAAAGCATAGAAAGATGCATAAACTTGAAGTCAGAGGTGGATTTCATACAGTTTTCCTCAAAATACAGGAGTTATGCAGGAAGTGTTCATTTTTGCCTTCTCTCGCTGAGAAAACGCTATTTGTGACCTGTGATACAAAACAGCCATAACTTTTTGTCGAAGTGAGTTTTCAGTCAAGTTTCAACCTGAAAGCAGAGAAAGATGCATAAAAGAGAAGTTACAGGTGGGTTTAAGGCAATTTTCCTCAAAATACAGGAGTTATGCATGAAGTTTTCATTTTGGCCTTCTCTCGCTGAGAAAACGCTATTTGTGACCTGTGATACAAAACAGCCATAACTTTTTTTCAAATTGAGTTTTCAGTCAAGTTTCAACCTGAAAGCATAGAAAGATGCATAAACTTGAAGTTAGAGGTGGATTTCAGGAAGTTTTCCTCAAAATACAAGAGTTATGCATGAAGTGTTCATTTTGGCCTTCTCTCGCTGAGAAAACGCTATTTGTGACCTGTGATACAAAACAGCCATAACTTTTGTTCAAAGTGAGTTTTCAGTCAAGTTTCAATCTGAAAGAATAGAAAGATGCATAAAAGAGAAGTTATAGGTGGATTTCACTCATTTTTCCTGAAAATACAGGAGTTATGAATGAAGTGTTCGTTTTGGCCTTCTCTCGCTGAGAAAACACTATTTGGGACCTGTGATACAAAACAGCCATAACTTTTGTTCAAAGTGGGTTTTCAGTCAAGTTTCAACCTGAAACCATAGAAAGATGCATAAACTTGAAGTTACAGGTGGATTTCAGGCAGTTTTCAAAAAAATACAGGAGTTATGCATGAAGTGTTCATTTTGGCCTTCTCTCGCTAAGAACACGCTTTTTGTGACCTGAGATACAAAACAGCCACAACTTTTGTTCAAAGTGAGTTTTCAGTCAAGTTTCAACCTGAAAGCATAGAAAGATGAATAAACTTGAAGTTACATTCAGATTTTAGGAATTTTTCCAAAAAACACAGGAGTTATGCTTGAAGTGTTCATTTTGGCCTTCTCTCGCTGTGAAAACGCAATTTTGACCTGTGATACAAAACAGCCATAACTTTTGTTCAAAGTGAGTTTTCAGTCAAGTTTCAACCTGAAATCAAAGAAAGATACATAAACTTGAAGTTACAGGTGGATTTCACACAGTTTTCCTCAAAATACAGGAGTTCTGCATGAAGTGTTCATTTAGACCTTCTCTCGCTGAGAAAACAGTATTTGTGACCTGTGATACAAGACAGCCATAACTTTTGTTCAAAGTGAGTTTTCAGTCAAGTTTCAACCTGAAAGCATAGAAAGATGCATAGACTTTAAGTTAGAGGTGGATTTCACACAGTTTTCCTCAAAATACAGGAGTTATGCATGAAGTGTTCATTTTCGCCTTCTCTCGCTGAGAAAACACTATTTGTGACCTATGATACAAAACAATCATAACTTTTTTTCAAAGTGAGTTTTCAGTAAAGTTTTAACCTGAAAGCATAGAAAGATGCATAGACTTTAAGTTAGAGGTGGATTTCACTCAGTTTTCCTGAAAATACAGGAGTTATGCATGAAGTCTTGATTTTGGCCTTCTCTCGATGAGAAAACACTATTTGGGCCCTGTGATACAAATCAGCCATAACTTTTTTTCAAAGTGAGTTTTCAGTCAAGTTTCAACCTGAAAGCATAGAAAGATGCATTAAAAAGAGAAGTTACAGGTGGATTTCAGGCAGTTTTCCAAAAATTACAGGAGTTATGCATGAAGTGTTAATTTTAGCCTTCTCTCGCTGAGAAAACGTTATTTGTGACCTGTGATACAAAAAAGCCATTACTTTTGTTCAAAGTGAGTTTTCAGTCAAGTTTCAACCTGAAAGCATAGAAAGATGCATAAAGTTGAAGTCAGAGGTGGATTTCATACAGTTTTCCTCAAAATACAGGAGTTATGCAGGAAGTGTTCATTTTGGCCTTCTCTCGCTGAGAAAACGCTATTTGTGACCTGTGATACAAAACAGCCATAACTTTTTGTCAAAGTGAGTTTTCAGTCAAGTTTCAACCTGAAAGCAGAGAAAGATGCATAAAAGAGAAGTTACAGGTGGGTTTAAGGCAATTTTCCTCAAAATACAGGAGTTATGCATGAAGTTTTCATTTTGGCCTTCTCTCGCTGAGAAAACGCTATTTGTGACCTGTGATACAAAACAGCCATAACTTTTGTTCAAATTGAGTTTTCAGTCAAGTTTCAACCTGAAAGCATAGAAAGATGCATAAACTTGAAGTTAGAGGTGGATTTCAGGAAGTTTTCCTCAACATACAGGAGTTATGCATGAAGTGTTCATTTTGGCCTTCTCTCGCTGTGAAAACGCTATTTGTAACCTGTGATAATAAAAAACAGCCATAATTTTATTTCAATGTGAGTTTTAAGTCAAGTTTCAACCTGAAAACATAGAAAGATGCATAAACTTGAAGTTACAGGTGGATTTCACTCAGTTTTCCAAAAAATACAGGAGTTATGCTTGAAGTGTTTATTTTTGCCTTCTCTCGCTGAGAAAACACTATTTAGGACCTGTGATAAAAAACAGCCATAACTTTTTTTCAGAGTGAGTTTTCAGTCAAGTTTCAACCTGAAAGCATAAAAAGATGCATAAAAGAGAAGTCACAGGTGGATTTCACTCAGTTTTCCTCAAAATACAGGAGTTATGTATTAAGTGTTCGTTTTGGCCTTCTCTCGCTGAGAAAACGCTATTTGTGACCTGTGATACAAAACAGCCATAACTTTTGTTAAAAGTGAGTTTTCAGTCAAGTTTCAACCTGAAAGCATAGAAAGATGCATAAACTTGAAGTTAGAGCTGGATTTCACTATGTTTACCTAAAAATACAGGAGTTATGCATGAAGTGTTCATTTTGGCCTTCTCTCGCTGAGACAAACCTATTTGTGACCTGTAAAAAAAAAAAAAAACATAACTTTTGTTCAGAGTGAGTTTTCAGTCAAGTTTCAACCTGAAAGCATAGAAAGATGCATTAAAGAGAAGTTACAGGTGGATTTCAGTCAGTTTTCCTGAAAATAAGGGAGTTCAGCAAGAAGTGTTCACTCCAGAAGACTCTCACTGGTAAAAGGCATTGTGTGACCTGTGATCACAAATGCTGGAACTCTTGATTACACTGACCTTTCAGTGAACTTCAAAAGTGAAAACACAGAATGATGAAAACCTTTGAAATAACAGCTGCTTGTAAGCCAGCTTTGCTCAAACTAATGGAGTTCTGCATGAAATGTTTAAAATGTCTTCTTTTGTTTTGAAAACAGTCTTCATGAACAGTGATCATCAAAGACGTAATTTTTTTTCAAAATGACTTCAAAGTGAAAGTTTCACCTGAAAGCATAGAAAGATGCATAAAAGAGAAGTAACAGGTGGATTTCAATCAGCTTTCCTCAAAATACAGGAGTTATGCATGAATTGTTCATGTTGGCCTTCTCTCACTGAGAAAATGCTATTTGTGACCTGTGATACAAAACAGCCATAACTTTTGTTCAAAATGAGTTTTAAGTCAAGTTTCAACCTGAAAGCATAGAAAGATGCATAAACTTGAAGTCAGAGGTGGATTTCATACAGTTTTCCTCAAAATACAGGAGTTATGCAGGAAGTGTTCATTTTGGCCTTCTCTCGCTGAGAAACACTATTTGTGACCTGTGATACAAAATAGCCATAACTTTTGTTCAAAGTGAATTTTCAGTCAAGTTTCAACCTGAAAGCATAGAAAGATGCATAAAAGAGAAGTTAGAGGTGGATTTCATGCAGTTTTCCTCAAAATACAGGAGTTATAAAAAGTGTTCATTTTGTCCTTCTCTCGCTTTGAAAACACTATTTCTGACCTGTGAAACAAAACAGCCATAACTTTTCTTCAAAGTAAGTTTTCAGTCAAGTTTAAACCTGAAAGCATAGAAAGATGCATAACCTCTAAGTTACAGGTTCATTTCATGCAGTTTTCCAAAAAAAAAAGGAGTTATGCATGAAGTGTTTATTTTGGCCTTCTCTCGCTGAGAAAACGCTATTTGTGACCTGTCATACAAAAAAGCCATAACTTTTGTTCAAAGTGAGTTTTCAGTAAATTTTATACCTGAAAGCATAGAAAGATGCATAAAAGAGAAGTTAGAGGTGGATTTCACTCAGTTTTCCACAAAATACAGGAGTTATGCATGAAGTGGTCATATTGGCCATCTCTTGCTTAGAAAACACTATTTGTGACCTGTGATACAAAACAGCCATAACTTTTTTTTATAGTGAGTTTTAAGTAAAGTTTAAACCTGAAAGCATAGAAAGATGCATAAAAGACAAGTTACAGGTGGATTTCACTCAGTTTACCTCAAAATAAAGGAGTTATGCATGAAGTGGTCATTTTGGCCTTCTCTCGCTTAGAAAACACAATTTGTGACCTCTGATAAAAAACAGCCATAACTTTTTTTAAACACGAGTTTTCAGTCAAGTTTCAACCTGAAAGCATAGAAACATACTTGAAATAGAAGTTACAAGTGGATTTCACGCAGTTTTCCTCAAAATACAGGAGTTATGCATGAAGTGTTCATTTTGGCCTTCTCTCGCTGAGAAAACGCTATTTGTGACCTGTGATACAAAACAGCCATAACTTTTGTTCAAATTGAGTTTTCAGTCAAGTTTCAACCTGAAAGCATAGAAAGATGCATAAACTTGAAGTTAGAGTTGGATTTCAGGAAGTTTTCCTCAAAATACAAGAGTTATGCATGAAGTGTTCATTTTGGCCTTCACTCGCTGAGAAAACGCTATTTGTGACCTGTGATACAAAACAGCCATAACTTTTGTTCAAAGTGAGTTTTCAGTCAAGTTTAAACCTGAAAGCATAGAAAGATGCATAAAAGAGAAGTTAGAGGTGTATTTCAGGTAGTTTTCCTCAAAATACAGGAGTTATGCATGAAGTGTTCATTTTTGCCTTCTCTCGCTGAGAAAACGCTATTTGTGACGTGTGACTCAAAACAGCAATAACTTTTGTTCAAAGTGAGTTTTCAGTCAAGTTTCAACCTGAAAGCATAGAAAGATGCATAAACTTGAAGGTACTGCTTTATTTCAGTGAGTTTTCCTCAAAATACAGGGGTTATGCATGAAGTGTTCATTTTGGGCTTCTGTTGCTGAGAAAACACTATTTGTGACCTGTGATACAAAAATGCCATAATTTTTCTTCGAAGTGAGTTTTCAGTCAAGTTTCAACTTGAAAGCATAGAAAGATGCATAAACTTGAAGTTACAGGTGGATTTCAGTGAGTTTTCCTCAAAATACAGGAGTTCTGCATGAACTGTTCATTTTGGCCTTCTCTCGCTGAGAAAACACTATTTGTGACCTGTGACACAAAAAAGCCATTACTTTTGTTCAAAGTGAGTTTTCAGTCAAATTTCAACCTGAAAACATAGAAAGATGCATAAACTTGAAGTTACAGCTTGATTTCAGTGAGTTTTCCTCAAAATACAGGAGTTATGCATGAAGTCTTCATTTCGGCCTTCTCTCGCTGAGAAAACACTATTTGTGACCTGTGACACAAAACAGCCATAACTTTTGTTCAAAGTGAGTTTTCAGTCAAGTTTCCACCTGAAAGCATAGAAAGATGCATAAACTTGAAGTAACAGGTAGATTTCAGTGAGTTTTCATCAAAATACAGGAGTTCCGCATGAAGTGTTCATTTTGGCCTTCTCTCGCTGAGAAAACGCTATTTGTGACATGTGACACAAAACAGCCATAACTTTTGTTCAAAGTGAGTTTTCAGTCACGTTTCAACCTGAAAGCATAGAAAGATGCATAAACTTGAAGTTACAACTTTATTTCAGTGAGTTTTCATCAAAATACAGGAGTTCTGCATGAAGTGTTCATTTTGGCCTTCTCTCGCTGAGAAAACGCTATTTGTGACCTGTGATACAAAACAGCCATAACTTTTTATCAAAGTGAGTTTTCAATCAAGTTTCAACCTGAAAGCAGAGAAAGATGCATAAAAGAGAAGTTACAGGTGGGTTTAAGGCAATTTTCCTCAAAATACAGGAGTTATGCATGAAGTTTTCATTTTGGCCTTCTCTCGCTGAGAAAACGCTATTTGTGACCTGTGATACAAAACAGCCATAACTTTTGTTCAAAGTGAGTTTTCAGTCAAGTTTCAACCTGAAAGCATAGAAAGATGCATAAAAGAGAAGTTAGAGGTGTATTTCAGGTAGTTTTACTCAAAATACAGGAGTTATGCATGAAGTGTTCATTTTTGCCTTCTCTCGCTGAGAAAACGCTATTTGTGACGTGTGACACAAAACAGCCATAATTTTTGTTCAAAGTGAGTTTTCAGTCAAGTTTCCACCTGAAAGCATAGAAAGATGCATAAACTTGAAGTTACAGGTGGATTTCAGTGAGTTTTCATCAAAATACAGGAGTTATGCATGAAGTGTTCATTTTGGCCTTCTCTGGCTGAGAAAATGCTATTTGTGACCTGCAACACAAAACAGCTATAACTTTTGTTCAAAGTGAGTTTTCAGTCAAGTTTGAACCTGAAAGCATAGAAAGATGCATAAATTTGAAGTTACAGCTTGATTTCAGTGAGTTTTCATCAAAATACAGGAGTTCTGCATGAACTGTTCATTTTGGCCTTCTCTCGCTGAGAAAACGCTATTTGTGACCTGCGACAAAAAACAGCCATAACTTTTTTTCAAAGTGAGTTTTCAGTCAAGTTTCCACCTGAAAGCATAGAAAGATGCATAAACTTAAGGTAACAGGTGGATTTCAGTGAGTTTTCATGAAAATACAGGAGTTCCGCATGAAGTGTTCATTTTGGCCTTCTATCGCTGAGAAAACGCTATTTGTGAACTGCGACACAAAAATGCCATAACTTTTGTTCAAAGTGAGTTTTCAGGCATGTTTCAACCTGAAAGCATAGAAAGATGCATAAACTTGAAGGTACAGCTTGATTTCAGTGAGTTTTCCTCAAAATTAAGGGGTTATGCATGAAGTGTTCATTTTGGCCTTCTCTCGCTGAGAAAACACTATTTGTGACCTGTGATACAAAAATGCCATAATTTTTCTTCAAAGTGAGTTTTCAGTCAAGTTTCCAACTGAAAGCATAGAAAGAAGCATAAACTTGAAGTTACAGGTGGATTTCAGTGAGTTTTCATCAAAATACAGGAGTTCCGCATGAAGTGTTCATTTTGGCCTTCTCTCGCTGAGAAAACGCTATTTGTGACCTGTGACACAAAAAAGCCATAACTTTTGTTCAAAGTGAGTTTTCAGTCAAATTTCAACCTGAAAGCATAGAAAGATGCATAAACTTGAAGTTACAGCTTGATTTCAGTGAGTTTTCCTCAAAATACAGGAGTTATGCATGAAGTCTTCATTTCGGCCTTCTCTCGCTGAGAAAAAGCTTTTTTTGACCTGCTACACAAAACAGCCATAACTTTTGTTCAAAGTGAGTTTTCAGTCAAGTTTCCACCTGAAAGCATAGAAAGATGCATAAACTTGAAGTAGCAGGTGGATTTCAGTGAGTTTTCATCAAAATACAGGAGTTCCGCCTGAAGTCTTCATTTTGGCCTTCTCTCGCTGAGAAAACGCTATTTATGACCTGCGACACAAAACAGCCATAACTGTTCTTCAAAGTGAGTTTTATGTCAAGTTTCAACCTGAAAGCATAGAAAGATGCATAAACTTGAAGGTACTGCTCTATTTCAGTGAGTTTTCCTCAAAATACAGGAGTTCTGCATGAATTGTTCATTTTGGCATTCTCTGTCTGAGAAAATGCTATTTGTGACCTGCGACACAAAACAGCTCTCACTTTTGTTCAAAGTGAGTTTTCAGTCAAGTTTGAACCTGAAAGCATAGAAAGATGCATAAACTTGAAGTTACAGGTGGATTTCAGTGAGTTTTCCTCAAAATACAGGAGTTCTGCATGAAGTGTTCATTTTGACCTTCTCTCGCTGAGAAAACACTATTTGTGACCTGTGACACAAAACAGCCATAACTTTTGTTCAAAGTGAGTTGTCAGTCAAGTTTCCACCTGAAAGCATAGAAAGATGCATAAACTTGAAGTTACAGCTTGATTTCAGTGAGTTTTCCTCAAAATACAGGAGTTATGCATGAAGTCTTCATTTCGGCCTTCTCTTGCTGAGAAAAAGCTTTTTTTGACCTGCTACACAAAACAGCCATAACTTTTGTTCAAAGTGAGTTTTCAGTCAAGTTTCCACCTGAAAGCATAGAAAGATGCATAAACTTGAAGTAACAGGTAGATTTCAGTGAGTTTTCATCAAAATACAGGAGTTCCGCATGAAGTGTTCATTTTGGCCTTCTATCGCTGAGAAAACGCTATTTGTGACCTGTGACACAAAACAGCCATAACTTTTGTTCAAAGTGAGTTTTCAGTCAAGTTTCAACCTGAAAGCATAGAAAGATGCATAAACTTGAAGTTAGAGGTGGATTTCAGTGAGTTTTCCTCAAAATACAGGAGTTCTGCATGAAGTGTTCATTTTGGCCTTCTTTCGCTGAGAAAACGCTATTTGTGACCTGTGACACAAAACAGCCATAACTTTTGTTCAAAGTGAGTTTTCAGTCAAGTTTCAACCTGAAAGAATAGAAAGATGCATAAACTTGAAGTTACAGGTGGATTTCAGTGAGTTTTCATCAAAATACAGGAGTTCTGCATGAAGTGTTCATTTTGGCCTTCTCTCGTTGAGAAAACGCTATTTGTGACCTGTGACACAAAACAGCCATAACTTTTGTTCAAAGTGAGTTTTCAGTCAAGTTTCAACCTGAAAGCAAAGAAAGATACATAAACTTGAAGTTACAGGTGGATTTCAGTGAGTTTTCATCAAAATAAAGGAGTTCCGCATGAAGTGTTCATTTTGGCCTTCTCTCGCTGAGAAAATGCTATTTGTGACCTGTGAATCAAAACAGCCATAACTTTTGTTCAAAGTGAGTTTTCAGTCAAGTTTCAACCTGAAAGCATAGAAAGATGCATAAACTTGAAGTTACAGCTTGATTTCAGTGAGTTTTCCTCAAAATACAGGAGTTATGCATGAAGTCTTCATTTCGGCCTTCTCTCGCTGAGAAAACGCCATTTTTGACCTGCTACACAAAACAGCCATAACTTTTCTTCAAAGTGAGTTTTCAGTCAAGTTTCAACCTGAAAGCATAGAAAGATGCATAAACTTGAAGTTACAACTTGATTTCAGTGAGTTTTCATCAAAATACAGGAGTTCTGCATGAACTGTTCATTTTGGCCTTCTCTGGCTGAAAAAATGCTATTCGTGACCTGCGACAAAAAACAGCCATAACTTTTGTTCAAAGTGAGTTTTCAATCAAGTTGCAACCTGAAAGCATAGAAAGATGCATAAACTTGAAGTTAGAGGTGGATTTCAGTGAGTTTTCCTCAAAATACAGGAGTTCTGCACGAAGTGTTCATTTTGGCCTTCTCTCGCTGAGAAAACACTATTTGTGACCTGTGACACAAAACAGCCATAACTTTTGTTCAAAGTGAGTTTTCAGTCAAGTTTCAACCTGAAAGCATAGAAAGATGCAGAAACTTGAAGTTACAGCTTGATTTCAGTGAGTTTTCCTCAAAATACAGGAGTTATGCATGAAGTCTTCATTTTGGCCTTCTCTCGCTGAGAAAAAGCTTTTTTTGACCTGCTACACAAAACAGCCATAACTTTTGTTCAAAGTGAGTTTTAAGTCAAGTTTCAACCTGAAAGCATAGAAAGATGCATAAACTTGAAGTTTCAGTTGGATTTCAGTGAGTTTTCCTCAAAATACAGGAGTTCTGCATGAAGTGTTCATTTTGGCCTTCTCTCGCTGAGAAAACACTATTTGTGACCTGTGACACAAAACAGCCATAGCTTTTGTTCAAAGTGAGTTTTCAGTCAAGTTTCAACCTGAAAGCATAGAAAGATGCATAAACTTGAAGTTACAGCTTGATTTCAGTGAGTTTTCATCAAAATACAGGAGTTCTGCATGAAGTGTTCATTTTGGCCTTCTCTCGCTGAGAAAAATCTATTTGTGACCTGTGATACAAAAATGACCTAACTTTTGTTCAAAGTGAGTTTTCAGTCAAGTTTAAACCTGAAAGCATAGAAACATGCATAAACTTGAAGTTACAGGTGGATTTCAGTGAGTTTTCATCAAAATAGAGGAGTTCTGCATGAAGTGTTCATTTTGGCCTTCTATCGCTGAGAAAACGCTATTTGTGAACTGCGACACAAAAATGCCATAACTTTTGTTCAAAGTGAGTTTTCAGTCAAGTTTCAACCTGAAAGCATAGAAAGATGTATAAACTTGAAGTTACAACTTGATTTCAGTTAGTTTTCATCAAAATACAGGAGTTCTGCATGAACTGTTCATTTTGGCCTTCTCTGGCTGAGAAAATGCTATTCGTGACCTGCGACAAAAAAAAACCATAACTTTTGTTCAAAGTGAGTTTTCAATCAAGTTGCAACCTGAAAGCATAGAAAGATGCATAAACTTGAAGTTAGAGGTGGATTTCAGTGAGTTTTCCTCAAAATACAGGAGTTCTGCATGAAGTGTTCATTTTGGCCTTCTCTCGCTGAGAAAACACTATTTGTGACCTGTGACACAAAACAGCCATAACTTTTGTTCAAAGTGAGTTTTCAGTCAAGTTTCAACCTGAAAGCATAGAAAGATGCAGAAACTTGAAGTTACAGCTTGATTTCAGTGAGTTTTCCTCAAAATACAGGAGTTATGCATGAAGTCTTCATTTTGGCCTTCTCTCGCTGAGAAAACACTATTTGTGACCTGTGACACAAAACAGCCATAGCTTTTGTTCAAAGTGAGTTTTCAGTCAAGTTTCAACCTGAAAGCATAGAAAGATGCATAAACTTGAAGTTACAGCTTGATTTCAGTGAGTTTTCATCAAAATACAGGAGTTCTGCATGAAGTGTTCATTTTGGCCTTCTCTCGCTGAGAAAACACTATTTGTGACCTGTGATACAAAAATGCCATAACTTTTCTTCAAAGTAAGGTTTCAGTCAAGTTTCAACCTGAAAGCATAGAAAGATGAATAAACTTGAAGGTACAGGTGGATTTCAGTGAGTTTTCATCAAAATACAGGAGTTCTGCATGAAGTGTTCATTTTGGCCTTCTCTCGCTGAGAAAAATCTATTTGTGACCTGTGATACAAAAATAACCTAACTTTTGTTCAAAGTGAGTTTTCAGTCAAGTTTAAACCTGAAAGCATAGAAACATGCATAAACTTGAAGTTACAGGTGGATTTCAGTGAGTTTTCATCAAAATAGAGGAGTTCTGCATGAAGTGTTCATTTTGGCCTTCTATCGCTGAGAAAACGCTATTTGTGAACTGCGACACAAAAATGCCATAACTTTTGTTCAAAGTGAGTTTTCAGGCATGTTTCAACCTGAAAGCATAGAAAGATGCATAAACTTGAAGGTACAGCTTGATTTCAGTGAGTTTTCCTCAAAATTAAGGGGTTATGCATGAAGTGTTCATTTTGGCCTTCTCTCGCTGAGAAAACACTATTTGTGACCTGTGATACAAAAATGCCATAATTTTTCTTCAAAGTGAGTTTTCAGTCAAGTTTCCAACTGAAAGCATAGAAAGAAGCATAAACTTGAAGTTACAGGTGGATTTCAGTGAGTTTTCATCAAAATACAGGAGTTCCGCATGAAGTGTTCATTTTGGCCTTCTCTCGCTGAGAAAACGCTATTTGTGACCTGTGACACAAAACAGCCATAACTTTTGTTCAAAGTGAGTTTTCAGTCAAGTTTCAACCTAAAAGCATAGAAAGATGCATAAACTTGAAGTTACAGCTTGATTTCAGTGAGTTTTCATCAAAATACAGGAGTTATGCATGAAGTGTTCATTTTGGCCTTCTCTCGTTGAGAAAACGCTATTTGTGACCTGTGACACAAAACAGCCATAGCTTTTGTTCAAAGTGAGTTTTCAGTCAAGTCTCAACCTGAAAGCATAGAAAGATGCATAAACTTGAAGTTACAGCTTGATTTCAGTGAGTTTTCATAAAAATACAGGAGTTCTTCATGAAGTGTTCATTTTGGCCTTCTCTCGCTGAGAAAACGCTATTTGTGACCTGTGATACAAAAATGACCTAACTTTTGTTCAAAGTGAGTTTTCAGTCAAGTTTAAACCTGAAAGCATAGAAACATGCATAAACTTGAAGTTACAGGTGGATTTCAGTGAGTTTTCATCAAAATACAGGAGTTATGCATGAAGTGTTCATTTTGGCCTTCTGACGCTGAAAAAACGCTATTTGTGACCTGTGACACAAAACAGACATAACTTTTGTTCAAAGTCAGTTATAAGTCAGGTTTCAACCTGAAAGCATAGAAAGATGCATAAACTAGAAGTTAAAGCTTTATTTCAGTGAGTTTTCATCAAAATAAAGGAATTATGCATGAAGTGTTAATTTTGGCCTTCTCTCGCTGAGAAAACGCTATTTGTGACCTGTGATACAAAAATGCCATAACTTTTGTTCAAAGTGAGTTATCAGTCAGGGTTCAACCTGAAAGCATAGAAAGATGCATAAACTTGAAGTTAAAGCTTGATTTCAGTGAGTTTTCCTCAAAATACAGGAGTTATGCATGAAATGTTCATTTTGGCCTTCTCTCGCTGAGAAAACGCTATTTGTGACCTGTGACACAAAACAGCCATAACTTTTGTTCAAAGTGAGTTTTCAGTCAAGTTTCAACCTGAAAGCATAGAAAGATGCATAAACTTGAAGTTACAGCTTGATTTCAGTGAGTTTTTATCAAAATACAGGAGTTATGCATGAAGTGTTCATTTTGGCCTTCTTTCGCTGAGAAAACGCTATTTGTGACCTGTGACACAAAACAGCTATAACTTTCTTTCAAAGTGAGTTTTAAGTCAAGTTTCCACCTGAGAGCATAGAAAGATGCATAAACTTGAAGGTACAGCTTGATTTCAGTGAGTTTTCATCAAAATACAGGAGTTCCGCATGAAGTGTTCATTTTGGCCTTCTCTCGCTGAGAAAACGCTATTTGTGACCTGTGAAACAAAACAGACATAACTTTTGTTCAAAGTGAGTTTTCAGTCAAGTTTCAACCTGAAAGCATAGAAAGATGCATAAACTTGAAGTTACAGGTGGATTTCAGTGAGTTTTCCTCAAAATACAGGAGTTCTGCATGAAGTGTTCATTTTGGCCTTCTCTCGCTGAGAAAACGCTATTTGTGGCCTGCGACACAAAACAGCCATAACTTTTGTTCAAAGTGAGTTTTCAGTCAAGTTTCAACCTGAAAGCATAGAAAGATGCATAAACTTGAAGTTACAGCTTGATTTCAGTGAGTTTTCCTCAAAATACAGGAGTTATGCATGAAGTGTTCATTCTTGCCTTCTCTCACTGAGAAAATGCTATTTGTGACCTGTGATACAAAACAGCCATAACTTTTGTTCAAAGTGAGTTTTCAGTCAAGTTTCAACCTGAAAGCATAGAAAGATGCATAAACTTGAAGTTACAGGTGGTGTACTGGTCTCACCACCAGTTAGGTTACCCAGTCAGATAAACACAGAGTCCAATAACACCAGTAGAAGTCGGAACTTGTTTTGGCCGTTTACTGAATATCAGTGTGAAACTGTAACACAAATATTACAAATACGGATATTATACATGTGTCCAATACAAATGTAAGCAACAGGATGAGTATAAAGCATTTTCTCTATCAGCCTTCATGTCACTTAAAGCGTTTCCAAATAACATAAATTACAGAATAATCTCGCAAATACCACTCTCTAAGCATTAATATAAACCTTATAAAAATAATACTGAAAGGATGCGGACAGATGAAAGGAGCTAACACTGTTAGGCTAGCTGCACATGTCCTTCATTTGCTGCTTCTGACAACTTCCTGTGTAAACCGGAAAAGATGTAGCATCAACTTTAAAAACTAATAACACCCACAAGGGGGCTCTAAACAACAAAATTTCAATAGTCTACTGAGACCTTAACACTCCCCACCTGGGGTCTTTCAACGACCCCACAAACTTTACCCTTCTCAAAGCGGTCTCAGGAGACAGAAGAAGGACCACTTCTGTAACAGGTCGAGAAAAGACCTTTTGGGCTCCGTCTTTGAAGAGTCTAATGTCCACTTTCCTTACTCTTCCATCTTGGCTTGGTGAAACTTTCTCGATGATGGCCATTGGCCACTCGTTCCTTTTGGCCTGGTTATCCTTCATCAAGACCACATCTCCCTCCTTGAGATTGGGACTTTTATCTTGCCACTTGCGTCTGCACTGTAGTGTGTTCAAATATTCCCGACGCCACCTGTTCCAAAAGGTCTCTGCCAGGTTCTGAACACGTTTCCATTCCAATTTGAAGAGATTCACTGTCCCAAAGTCTCCTGGCGGAGGTGGAGGGACGCCGTTTTTTTGCGTCAGCAGCACAGCTGGAGTCAAGATAAGTGCTGCTTCTGGGTCCGAAGACACAGGAATGAGGGGCCTTGAACTGATCACGGCTGTGACCTCAGCCATGAATGTTGTCAGCACCTCATGCGTAAGGCGAGATTGTCCACTTTGGAGAAGCATACAGTCGAGGATGCGACTGGCGATCCTGATCATCCGCTCCCATACGCCGCCCATATGGGATGAATGGGGCGGGTTGAAAACCCATTTGCACTGCTGCTTCTGAAGATACTTCCCCACAATGTCCGAACTGCAACTTGAGGCATCCATGTTCAGCTCATGGCAAGCACCAATGAAATTAGTGCCACGGTCAGAGTGGATCTGCTTCGCAGGACCTCGGATTGCGAAGAATCTTCTCAGGGCGTTTATGAAGCTGCTAGCAGTCATGCTCTCAATGACCTCTATGTGCACAGCCCTTGTACACATGCAGCAGAACAATGCAGCCCACCGTTTGCTGTTGGCGTGTCCACCTCTGGTGCGGCGTGAGACTACTCCCCATGGCCCGAAGATGTCCACCCCTACGTAGGTAAAGGGTGGTGCTGCTTGAAGACGCTCCGCTGGCAGATCAGCCATCTGTTGGTGTTCTGTTTTACCGCGAAGCTTTCTGCATGTGACACATTTGAAGAGGATACTTCTAAAGCACCCTTTTGCTCCAACAATCCAGAATCCAGCAGCACGGATGGCGCCCTCTGTAAAATGTCTACCCTGATGCTTCACAGCATCATGGTGTTGACGCACAAGCAGGGTCGCCACGTGATGTTGACCAGGAATAATGATGGGGTTGGTTTCATCCATTCCAAAGTCAGACTGGGATATGCGGCCTCCCACTCTCAGCAATCCACTACTGTCAATGATGGGACGTAGCTTTCTTAAGCTGCTTTGAGATGGAAGATTCAGTCCCCTTGCAATGCAGTCCAGTTCTTTCCGGAAACACTCATGCTGCACACTTTTGATCACGAGGATCTTCGCTTTCTTAAGCTCTTCTTCAATAGGGCCTGCACGACAGATGTGCCATCCATGGCAGGTGTTGTCTGGTGCAGACTGAGCAAAGGAAAGAGCTATGTGTATCAGACGGGCAATTGCTGTCATGAGTGTGCTCCATGCAGAGAAACGCTCAAACTTCCTATTATTCATTAAACCCTTTGAAACTTCTGTGGCGCTAGCTGTGATCAGTGGACGAACTTTGGCATCAGCGTCAGAGTTGATGAGGTCAAAAGTTTCTTCAGGTTCAGAGAAGTGCAGAGATGAGTTCTGGAGAAAGGCTGGTCCAGACAACCAAGTCATGGCACTAAGGGAGACAGCAGCGACTGACCTGGACCCATGGTCGGCTGGGTTATGTTCTGTGGGAACGTATCGCCACTGTTCTGGAGAAGAAGACTGTCGGATCCGCTGGACTCGGTTATTCACATAGACGTAGAACCGCCTTGCTTGGTTGTGAATATATCCCAGCACCACTTTGCTGTCAGTATAATAAGTGGTGTGGTCGAACCTCAGGGCCATTTCTTCAACCACCAGCTCTGCAACTTCAACTGCAAGAACTGCTGCGCATAACTCCAACCTAGGAACTGTAATCTCTGGTTGAGGTGCCAATTTAGCCTTCCCAAAGACGAAACTGACTTCGCTTTTGCCATCCTCCCTAGTTAGTTTCAAATAAGCCACTGCTGAAATGGCCTGAACAGAAGCATCTGAGAAGACAAATAGCTCTTTATCTCGAGCATCAGAGAACGAGAATGATGAGTAAGCCCGTGGTATCCGGAGTGCTTGAAGATCTTGAAGGGAGGTTTTCCACGCCGTCCATTCCCCTTTCATGTCATCCGGAAGCGGTGTGTCCCAGTCCTCAGCTTGCTTAGAGAGGTCGTGGAGTAGAAGTCTGCCTCGTATAGTGACGGGTGCCAGAAAGCCGAGAGGATCGTACAGGCGGTTGACCGTCGACAAAACTCCTCTTCGCGTGTATGGCTTCTCGTTGTCCGAGATCTGAAAAGTGAATGTGTCTGTGGCGATGTTCCAAGATACTCCAAGACTTCGCTGCAGAGGTAGATCATCAGAGAACAGGTTTAAGTCTTGGATTTCTTTTGCACGGTCTTCAGGAGGAAAAGCCGTGATGACTGCAGGTCTGTTGGAAGCTATCTTGTGTAGCCGAACGTTAGATGCTGCAAGCATTTGCTGAGCTCGCTTGATGACACAGATGGCTTCTGCTTCTGTAGAGAAGGACTTCAGTCCGTCATCAACGTAGAAGTCTCGCTCTACGTACTGTCTGGCATCGCTGCCAAACTCTGCCTCTCCTTGCTTGGCTGCTCTTCTGAGGCCGTAGATCGCAACTGCGGGGGATGGGCTGTTGCCGAAAACGTGCACACGCATGCGGTAATCTATAATGTCATTGTTTGGATTGTTGTCACGGTACCACAAGAAGCGGAGATAATCCCTATGGTCCTCCCGTACCACGAAACAATGAAACATGTGCGGTAACAGCCACAAGTTCCTTCCGGAACCTCAACAGTACCCCCAGTCGGCTGTTGTTGAGATCAGGTCCAGTAAGCAGCACGTCATTCAGAGATATCCCTTCGAAAGGAGCGCTTGAATCAAAGACCACGCGAATCTGCTCCGGTTTCCTGGGATGATAGACCCCAAATGATGGGAGGAACCAGCACTCTTGGCCTTCAGGAAGCGGTGGAGCGACTTCAGCATGCTGGTTGATGAGCAGCTTCTCCATAAACTCTAGGTACTGTGCCTTCATCTTTGGCCGTTTTTCTAGAGTCCGGCGAAGTGAAGAGAGGCGCTGGTAGGCATAGTCTCTGTTGTTGGGTAGCCGTCGCCTTGGAGAACGGAAAGGCAGAGGTGCAACCCAGCTTTTAGAGCTGTCCTGATAGCACTCATCCTCCATCAACTGAAGGAAACTCAAATCCTCCATCGATGGCGCAAGTTGGTGGTCCTTGGCTGAGTGGTGGAAGACTGACTGGCCCAGACTCTCACTGGTGTCTATCAGTGAGTGACATGTAGTAAGGTTTGTGCTGAGGGGCCGGCAGATGAAATTCTCCTTTATGTGGACCTTACTAGTGCATGGCTCGAGGTAAGTGGGACGACCATTTTCCAGGATGCAGGTCTTGAAGGCTTTCACTTGAGATGGTCTGTGTGCACCTCTAAGGCACACGTCACCGATGATGACCCACCCTAAGTCCAGTCTTTGAGCAAAGGGGGCATCATGTGGACCATTAATTTGCTCCCTCACCTTATGCACTCGTAAAATGTCTCTTCCCAATAGCAGGAGGATGTCGGCTTCTGGATCGAGGGGAGGAATTTCTCCGGCGATACGTTTCAGGTGGCTGTGGTGAAGAGCTGCGTTTGAAGTGGGGATCTCAGAACGGTTTTTTGGGACCTGGTTACATTCCAGAAGTGTTGGAAGTGGTAGACTAATCTTCTCATCCACTGACTCAACCATGAACCCACAGGCCCTTCTGCCGGCTGTTTGCTTGCGTCCTGCGCACGTCTTCAGCGTGTAAGGTTGTTTGTCTCCTGTAATGTCAAAGAGCTTAAAGAATTCGGACCTTACCAAGGAACGATTGCTCTGGTTGTCTAGAATGGCATACATACGTTTCGACCTTTCATGATGTCCCTTGGGAAACACGTTGACGAGGCATATCTTTGAGCATGCTCTCTCGCTCACTCCGTCTCCACACACTTCAGTGCACTTAGAGGTCACCTCCTCGTCATCACCTTTGTCAGACTCCCCACCGTTCTCTGAAACAGTAGGATCTGACCTTGACCTCGAAGGTACTGGGCCTGGATGAAGTGCTGAAATGTGCTGAGTACTTTCACATTCCTTGCACTGTATTTCCACTTGGCAATCCTTGGCAAAGTGACTTGTGGATGAGCAGCATCTAAAACATATAGAACGCTCTTTCAGAAACTGTTTGCGATCTTCGTAACTCTTCTCTCTGAAGGTGCGGCACTTCCGCAGTGTATGGGGCTTATCATGAATTGGACAATGTTTGGCAAGATTCATCTCTCTTTTCTGATCTCCTTTTTTCTCTGGAGGTGAAACTTGGGTCTTGTGGACTGTGATGGGCGTCCGAACAGACTTGTCTGGCTTGTCTCTTTTTGCGGATTGGAAGGACGTGGTGTTAAAGCTGGGGTCTGTTTGTGTTCTAGCTTCAGTCCGGATGAAGTCCACAAACACACTAAAAGGTGGAAAAGGAACCTTGTTTCGCGACTTGTATGTAGAACCCACTGACTTCCACTTTTCCTGTATGCCAAATGGGAGCTTCTCCACGATTGGGCAGACGCCTCTGGAAGTATCTAGGTATGAAAGCCCAGTCAGGATGCCATCCCCCTTAGCAGCTTCAACTTCCATCAATAGATCTGCTAATTCTTGGAGTTTATGTGGGTCTTTGTACGAGACCTTAGGAAAGGTTTCCAGCCTAGAGAAGAGAGCACTTTCAATTGCCTCAGGTGAGCCGTACGTTTCTTCCAGTCTTTCCCAAATCATTACTAAGCCTCTAAACGGGTCTCTCATATTGACAGCCTTTATCCTGCGCGCATGCTCGGACGATTGTTTCCCAAGCCACTTGATGAGTATGTCGAGCTCTTCTCTTGGTGAGAGGTCTAGTTTGGCAATGGCACCCTGGAAGGATGATTTCCAGGCCCAATAGTTTTCTGGCTTATCATCGAAGGCCGTTAACCCTGTAGTTACCAGCTGGGAACGGGTCATACATTTGACAAGGTCAAGAGTGGTGGTTTGGGTGCTTGGACTAGCTGGCACAAAGGGGTTGTAGTAGGGTTGGTAGGTGTCAGGCTGTCGCCTATATCGCTCCTGTGGTCTGTCTCCAGGCTGCGGCTGGGGACCAGGCTAAGGAACCACAGGCTGAGAGCTGTGTCCTGAATACTGGCTGTCGCACCCCTGCTGTTGTGAAGTGGTTAGTCGCTGAGGGAGAAATTCACCTTGAACCTTGGACTGTTGACTACGTTGAACAGCACCAGCTTGGAATGGTGCTTGACCAGCGGCTGGAAGCGGAAGGAAACCTGACTCTTTGTCATCTGATCCAGCTGGCTGAAGAATGGATTTGACCCTAGTTTGATCGTACACGTAGTTAGCTGTGCGCTGAAGTCGTTGCTCGAGAGGAACTGGTGTAGAAACACTTTCTGCTTCCATCAAGCCTGTCTCGAGCAAGCCTGCTTCCAGAATCTCCGCTTTAGCTAAGGCAGCATCGGCTTCCTTTTGGTCTTGCATAGCTTCTAAGGTGGCTTTAATGCGAGCTGTTTCAACCTTTAACTCTATTTCTCTATCTGCGAAGGCAGCTCTGGCTTTTGCTGCTTCTGCTCTAGCCCTTGCTTGATCATGTTGGAACTGGAGATTGAAGAGCCTTTTGATTTTCTCCATTTAGATGACATAGAATGATTATCTCCATGCTGAGATGCTTCCTCACGCGAAGACATGATGGTGTTGTATATCGAAGCAAATACTTAGCTTGAGTAGTGGGATTGAGACAGCAGAGGCAGTATGCTTGCTAACCATGTGTTGGGCGAAGAATCCTCACGGCTCTCCTTTCTTCACAGCCTATCGTGTGGCTGTCTTTTCACTGTACTGGTCTCACCACCAGTTAGGTTACCCAGTCAGATAAACACAGAGTCCAATAACACCAGTAGAAGTCGGAACTTGTTTTGGCCGTTTACTGAACATCAGTGTGATACTGTAACACAAATATTACAAATACGGATATTATACATGTGTCCAATACAAATGTAAGCAACAGGATGAGTATAAAGCATTTTCTCTATCAGCCTTCATGTCACTTAAAGCGTTTCCAAATAACATAAATTACAGAATAATCTCGCAAATACCACTCTCTAAGCATTAATATAAACCTTATAAAAAATAATACTTACAGACATTGCGTCTAAACAATGGCTATGAAAGGATGCGGACAGAAGAAAGGAGCTAACACTGTTACGCTAGCTGCACATGTCCTTCATTTGCTGCTTCTGACAACTTCCTGTCTAAACCGGAAAAGATGTAGCATTAACTTTAAAAACTAATAACACCCACAAGGGGGATCTAAACAACAAAATTTCAATAGTCTACTGAGACCTTAACAGGTGTATTTCAGTGAGTTTTCATCAAAATACAGGAGTTCTGCATGAAGTGTTCATTTTGGCCTTCTCTCGCTGAGAAAATGCTATTTGTGACCTGCAACAAAAAAAAGCCATAACTTTTGTTCAAAGTGAGTTTTCAGTCAAGTTTCAACCTGAAAGCATAGAAAGATGCATAAACTTGAAGTTACAGCTTGATTTAAGTGAGTTTTCCTCAAAATACAGGAGTTATGCATGAAGTGTTCATTTTGGCCTTCTTTCGCTGAGAAAACACTATTTGTGACCTGCGACACAAAACAGCCATAACTTTTGTTCAAAATGAGTTTTCAGTCAAGTTTCAACCTGAAAGCATAGAAAGATGCATAAAAGAGAAGTAACAGGTGGATTTCACACAGTTTTCCTCAAAATACTGGAGTTATGCATGAAGTGTTCATTTTGGCCTTCTCTCGCTGAGAAAACACTATTTTTGACCTGTGATACAAAAATGCCATAATTTTTCTTCAAAGTGATTTTTCAGTCAAGTTTCAACCTGAAAGCATAGAAAGATGCATAAACTTGAAGTTACAGCTTGATTTAGTGAGTTTTCATCAAAATCAAGGAGTTATGCATGAAGTGTTCACTTTTGCCTTCTCTCGCTGAGAAAACGCTATTTGTGAACTGTGACACAAAACAGCCATAACATTTCTTCAAAGTGAGTTTTCAGTCAAGTTTCAACCTGAAAGCATAAAAGATGCATAAACTTGAAGTTACAGGTGGATTTCAGTGAGTTTTCATCAAAATACAGGAGTTCTGCATGAAGTGTTCATTTTGGCCTTCTCTCGCTGAGAAAACGCTATTTGTGACCTGTGATACAAAACAGCCATAACTTTTGTTCAAAGTGAGTTTTCAGTCAAGTTTCAACCTGAAAGCATAGAACGATGCATAAAAGAGAAGTTACAGGTTGATTTCAGGCAGTTTTCCTAAAAAATACAGGAGTTATGCATGAAGTGTTCATTTTGGCCTTCTCTCGCTGAGAAAACACTATTTTTGACCTGTGATACAAAACAGCCATAACTTTTGTTTAAAATGAGTTTTCAGTCAAGTTTCAAACTGAAAGCATAGAAAGATGCATACTCTTGAAGTTAGAGGTGGATTTCAGGCAGTTTTCCTCAAAATACAGGAGTTATGCATGAAGTTTTCATTTTGGCCTTCTCTCGCTGAGAAAATGTTATTTGTGACCTGTGATACAAAACAGCCATAACTTTTGTTCAAAGTGAGTTTTCAGTCAAATTTCAACCTGAAAGCATAGAAAGATGCATATATTTGAAGTTAGAGGTGGATTTAAGGCAGTTTTCCTCAAAATACAGGAGTTATACATGAAGTGTTCATTTTGGCCTTCTCTCACTGAGAAAACACAATTTGTGACCTGTGATACAAAACAGCCATAACTTTTGTTCAAAGTGAGTTTTCAGGCAAGTTTCAACCTGAAATCATAGAAAGATGCATAAACTTGAAGTTAGATGTTGATTTCAGGCAGTTTCCCTCAAAATACAGGAGTTATGCCCGAAGTGTTCATTTTGGCCTTCTCTCACTGAGAAAACGCTATTTGTGACCTGTGATACAAAACAGCCATAACTTTTGTTCAAAGTTAGTTTTCAGTCAAGTTTCAACCTGAAAGCATAGAATGATGCAAAAACTTGAAGTAAGAGGTGGATTTCATGCAGTTTTACAAAAAATACAGGAGTTATGCATGAAGTGTTCATTTTGGCCTTCTCTCGCTGAGAAAACGCTTTTTGTGACCTGTGATACAAAACAGCCATAACTTTTGTTCAAAGTGAGTTTTCAGTCAAGTTTCAACCTGAAAGCATAGAAAGATGCATGAAAGAGAAGTTAGAGGTGGATTTCAGGCAGTTTTCCTCAAAATACAGGAGTTATGCATGAAGTGTTCATTTTGGCCTTCTCTCGCTGAGAAAACACTATTTGTGACCTGTGACACAAAACAGCCATAACTTTTTTTCAAAGTGATTTTTCAGTCAAGTTTCAACCTGAAAGCATAGAAAAATTCATAAACTTGAAGTTACAGGTGGATTTCACTAAGTTTTCCTCAAAATACAGGAGTTCTGCATGAAGTGTTCATTTTGACCTTCTCTCGCTGAGAAAACACTATTTGTGACCTGTGATACAAAACAGCCATAACTTTTGTTCAAAGTGAGTTTTCAGTCAAGTTTCAACCTGAAAGCATAGAAAGATGCATTAAAGAGAAGTTACAGGTGGATTTCAGTCAGTTTTCCTGAAAATAAGGGAGTTCAGCAAGAAGTGTTCACTCCAGAGGACACTCGCTGGTAAAAGGCATTGTGTGACCTTTGATCACAAATGCTGGAACTCTTGATAACACTGACCTTTCAGTGAACTTCAAAAGTGAAAACACAGAATGATGAAAACCTTTGAAGTAACAGGTGCTTTTAAGCCAGCTTTGCTCAAACTAATGGAGTTCTGCATGAAATGTTTAAATTGTCTTCTTTTGTTTTGAAAACAGTCTTCATGAACAGTGATCATCAAAGTCGTAATTTTTTTTCAAAATGACTTCAAAGTGAAATTTTCACCTGAAAGCATAGAAAGGTGCATAAACTTGAAGTGACAGGTGGATTTCATGGCGTTTTCCTCAAAATACAGGAGTTATGAATGAAGTGTTCATTTGGGCCTTCTCTCGTTGAGAAAATATTATTTGTGACCTGTGATACAAAACAGCCATAACTTTTGTTCAAAGTGAGTTTTCAGTCAAATTTCAACCTAAATGCATAAAAAGGTGCAAAAACCTTTAAGTTACAGGTGGATTTCACTCAGTTTTCCTCAAAATACAGGACTTATGCATGAAGTGTACATTTTTGGCTTCTCTCGCTGTGAATATGCTATTTTTGACCTGTCATACAAAACAGCCATAACTTTTTTTGAAAGTGAGTTTTCAGTAAAGTTTCAACCTGAAAGCATAGAAAGATGCATAAACGTGAAGTTAAAGGTGGATTTCATGCAGTTTTCCAAAAAATACAGGAGTTATGCATGAAGTGTTCATTTTGGCCTTCTCTCGCTGAGAAAACACTATTTGGGACCTGTGACACAAAACAGCCATAACTTTTGTTCAAAGTGAGTTTTCAGTCAAGTTTCAACCTGAAAACATAGAAAGATGCATAAACTTGAAGTTACAGGTTGATTTCATGCAGTTTTCCTCAAAATACAGGAGTGATGCATGAAGTGTTCATTTTGGCCTTCTCTCTCTGAGAAAACACTATTTGTGACCTGTGATACAAAACAGCCATAACTTTTGGTCAAAGTGAGTTTTCAGTCAAGTTTCAACCTGAAAGCACAGAACGATGCATAAACTTGAAGTTAGAGGTGGATTTCATGCAGTTCTTCTCAAAATACAGGAGTTTTGCATGAAATGTTCATTTTTTCCTTCTCTCGCTTGATATACGCTATTTTTGATCTTTTATACAAAACAGCCATAATTTTTGTTCAAAGTGAGTTTTCAGTCAAGTTTCAACCTGAAAGCATAGAAAGATGCATAAACTTGAGGTTACACGTGGATTTCACTCAGTTTTCCACAAAATACAGGAGTGATGCATGAAGTGTTCATTTTGGCCTTCTCTCGCTGTGAAAACACTATTTGTGACCTGTGATACAAAACAGCCATAAATTTTGTTCAAAGTGAGTTTTAAGTCATGTTTCCACCTGAAAGCATAGAAAGATGCATAAAAGAGAAGTTACAGGTGGATTTCACGCAGTTTTCCTCAAAATCCCGGAGTTATGCATGAAGTGTTCATTCTGGCCTCCTCTCGCTTGATATACGCTATTTTTGATCTTTTATACAAAACAGCCATAACTTTTGTTAAAAGTGAGTTGTCAGTCAAGTTTCAACCTGAAAGCATAGAAAGATGCGTAAACTTGAAGTTACAGGTGGATTTCAGGCAGTTTTCCTCAAAATACAGGAGTTTTGCATGAAATGTTCATTTTTTTCTTTCTCTCGCTTGATATACGCTATTTGTGATCGTTTATACAAAAAAGCCATAACTTTTGTTCAAAGTGAGTTTTCAGTCAAGTTTCAACCTGAAAGCACAGAAAGATGCATAAACTTGAAGTTAGAGGTGGATTTCATGCAGTTTTCCTCAAAATACAGGAGTTATGCATGAAGTGTTCATTTTGGGCTTCTCTCGCTGTGAAAACGCTATCTGTGACATGTGATACGAAACAGCCATAAATTTTGTTCAAAGTGAGTTTTCAGTCAAGTTTCCACCTGAAAACATAGAAAGATGCATAAAAGAGAAGTTACAGGTGGATTTCACGCAGTTTTCCTCAAAATCCAGGACTTATGCATGAAGTGTTCATTTTGGCCTTCTCTCGATGAGAAAACACTATTTGTGACCTGTGATACAAAACAGCCATAACTTTTTTTCAAAATGAGTTTTCAGTCAAGTTTCAACCTGAAAGCATAGAAAGATGCATAAAAGAGAACTTACAGGTGGATTTCATGCAGTTTTCCTCAAAATACAGGAGTTATGCATGAAGTGTTCATTTTGGCCTTCTCTCGCTGTTAGAACACTATTTTTGACCTGTGATACAAAACAGCTATAACTTTTGTTCAAAGTGAGTTTTCAGTCAAGTTTTAAACTGAAAGTATAGAAAGACGCAAAAACTTGAAGTTACATGTGGATTTCACTCAATTTTCCAAAATTAAAGGAGTTATGCATGAAGTGTTCTTTTTGACCTTCTCTCGCTGAGAACAATCTATTTGTGACCTGTGATACAAAACAGCCATAACTGTTGTTCAAAGTGAATTTTCAGTCAAGTTTCAACCTGAAAGCTTAAAAAGATGAATGGACTTTAAGTTAGAGGTGGATTTCAGGCATTTTTCCTCAAAATACAGGAGTTATGCATGAAGTGTTCATTTTGGCCTTCTCTCACTGAGAAAACACTATTTGTGACCTGTGATACAAAACAGCCATAACTTTTGTTCAAAGTGAGTTTTCAGTCAAGTTTCAACTTGAAAGCAAAGAAAGATGCATAAACTTTAAGTTACAGGTGGATTTCACTCAGTTTTCCAAAAAATAAAGGAGTTATGCATGAAGTGTTCATTTTCAGGCTGCTTCCTGCTTTTGAAGAGTGCAGACGTCTCTTTGCTCTCTCCTTCTGCTTATGCTTTTATCTGCTTTTTAATCATTTTACTTTCATTTGACTTTTTTTCTGCCAGTCTTGGATATGATTTTGTTTCTTTCTTTTAAGTAAACCAAGACTTCTTAATCATTTTTTTTCTTTTTTAAAAACGTATCTGACGACTCAGCGACAAGTTTTCAACATGACCGAAGGAGTAACCCAAACAGAGTCTCCCTGCGAAAACTGTCGGATTTACAAACAACAAATTTGTGCACTACAAGAACGGATTTTCACCCCAGAAACAGAAAAAGGACTTCATGATACTCTTCCAGTGATCTCCAGTGGTAAGAAATCCACTTTTACTTCCAAAGAAAGGGGTGAAAAGACTGCTCCTCACAACCTAAAGCTAAATGACACTGTGTCTTCTCCGAGGCTTGACCGTAATCTTGGTGCTAAACCAAAGAGACGTCAAAATGTTCGGAATGAAAGACTAATTACATCACCCGGAATAAAGTTAACCAACAGATTCTTACCACTGTCACATAAAAATGGGGATGACGTCAAAGCAGGGAGGCAGCCTGGCCGAAAAACTGTGCCAAGCGTCAAGGTCAAAGATACGCTGCTGCTAGGAGACGGGGCCGTATCTAACATAAACTGTAAGCAGATAATAACAAGCAGCTACCCCAGTGCTACAGTGTCTGACATCACTCAGGCGCTACCTTGGGAGCTAGCTACGAACCAGGGAGTGAAACAGCTGATCGTTCACGTGGGTGCAGTGGACATCAGAAATCAACAGTCTGAAATCTTGAAAGAAGACTTTCTTGCACTCTTTGAGAGACTCCATAAAGTGGGGTTACCCACGTTTATTAGTGGACCCCCCCCCCAATCACGGACAGCAAAGTGAATAAATTCAGCCGACTGCTTCAGTTGAACACGTGGCTACCCAACATCTGCGAGTCCAGAGGATTGCATTACATCGAGACCTTTAACCTGTTTTGGCATCGAGGTGACCTTTTCAGAGGAAAAGGGCCACACCTGAATGGAGGTGGAGTAAAGAGGCTGACGGATAACCTCCTCCACGCTCTGAGGCATCAGAACCGGCCTGAACTGAACCAGGCTTGCGGGCAACCGATGAGAGAAAAGAGGAGAGGGAGAGGAGCTCCCTCTTCCCCACCCAAGGACCCGGCAAAGGATGTACCCAAAACAGCACCTTCTGCAACCACTGGAAAGGACTCAGCCACAGCAGCCTCAACAACAAAACCTGCATCCCCAGCGAAGGCATCAGCTCCAGCTCCCACAACAACAACATCAGCATCTTCAGAAAACAACTCTGCTGCAACTGCAAGGACAAAACCTGCATCTCCGGAGAAGGTTAGGGATGCAGCATCCCTGTCACCTTCTCCCTCACCGCCGTCCTGGGCACCACCTGCTGTGTCTACGCCCTCTCTTCACTCTCATTCCCATCTCCACAGTCACCTTTGAGATTTCCAAACCATCTTGAAAGCTTGATAAAATCAGGCACGAAAATGGTTCCTCTCACTCCAGACATGATTAGATCGAGGGTTCTAGCCCCAAAGAAGTATCGTGCCCCTTCCCCTCCCCCCAGAGTCCCCCCAGCTCAGTCTTCACCACCAGGCCCAGCTGTAATCTCCAACAGTGTCACCACTGCTGTCTAGGATGTAAAGGGCCTCTGCGTTGCTACCACTCATAGTATACCCAACTGGAGGTCCAGGGAGGAGAACTTCTCTGCAAAAACAATACCTACTGTAATATCACGAAGATTAGATAAGAGAGAGACAGACAGATGAGCAGAGAAATCTAATCCATATCTCTTGTAAGAACTTGGAGTCCTTTGAAACTCAGTCTAATCTCAAACATGTTGTGCTTAATGTCAGATCTTTAAATAACAAATCATTTTTAATTTATAATTTTATTTCTTCTCGTGATCTTGATTTAATGTTTTTAACTGAGACGTGGCTTGACAAAAATACAGGTAATGCAGTCCTGATTGAGTCTACTCCACCTCACTACACCTTTGAATCTGAAACAAGACAGAGCAAGAGAGGTGGAGGGGTGTGTAGCATATTCAGAGAAAATATAGTTATACAAAAATTGTCGTTTGGAGTTTTTTCATCATTTGAGTATTTGTCATTCAAATTGGAGTTAAAACAAGCCACCATACTTTATATCACTATTTATAGGCCACCACAGAACTGTTTTATTGATGATTTTACTGAATTACTTTCAGCTGTGTGCACTGAATTTGACTGTTTGGTTATTACAGGTGATTTAAATGTGCATGTGGATGTAGCCAGTGACAGACATGCTAAAGAACTCAGTGCTGTCCTTGAAACATTTGGTCTGACTCAGTATGTGAACGAACCCACTCACAACAGAGGGCACACACTGGACGTGCTCATTACAAAAGGGGTTATTGTTTCAGGTGTTAATGTCATGGATATTGCATTATCAGATCATTTTTGTGTTTTCTTTAATCTGTCTGTTATACCCAAGCCAGCACATGGGTCGTCAATGGTTCGGAGAAGACTCATAAATGACAAAACAAGGACACAGTTTATGGAAATGGTTGCTTTTGAAAACACCTCTGGTTCTAATGTTAATGATCTGTTAAACTCGTATACATCAAGTGTTTTGAATGTCTTGGACACCATTGCTCCTGTTAAGGTTAGAATAGTTAAAGACAGACAAAAAGCACCATGGAGAAATGAAGACTCTGTCAGGGCACAAAAAAGAGGGTGCCGGAGAGCCGAACGGAAATGGCGCAAGTCAAAGCTACAGGTTGACTATGACATTTATAGACAAAAATTATCCATGTTTAACCAGACTTTACGAAGAGCTAGGGAGAGGTATTTCTCTGAAGTGATTACAAACTCGAATGGTAATTCTCGAGTTCTGTTTGCTACTGTAAACAGATTAACAAACCCTTCGGTTCCACTGCCCTTAGAATTCATTTCTATATCAAAATGCAATGAATTTGCAAAATTCTTTAGTGATAAAGTTCAAGATATTAAAAAAGCTATCATTTCTAAGACACAAATGATAGCCCAGCATCCACCTGAACACCTAGAGCTGGCACATTTCACTCCTGTCAGTGACAAAACAGTCCAAGAGATTATTTCAGGTCTGAGTTCATCTACATGCTGCCTTGATGAGTTACCCACTAGATTTGTAAAGACTGTGCTGAGCAGCCTGTTACCAAAAGTTACTCATTTAGTTAAGATTTCACTAGAGACTGGAACATTTCCAAGGGCCCTGAAAACTGCGGTCATTAAGCCTCTTTTAAAGAAGAGCAGTCTTGATGCCATGGTTCTGAACAACTACCGGCCCATATCAAACCTGCCATTCCTAGGAAAAGTCCTCGAAAAAGTTGTTTATCAATAACTCACTGACTTTCTCCTGTCCAACAATACTTTTGATACTTTCCAGTCTGGATTTAGGCCCCACCACAGCACTGAGACAGCTCTGATCAAGGTGATAAATGACATCCGCCTAAACACAGACAAAGGCAAAGTCTCAGTCTTAGTCCTGCTTGACTTGAGTGCTGCCTTTGACACAGTTGACCATGAGATCTTTTTACAGAGGCTAGAGAACTGGCTAGGAATCTCTGGTTCTGCTCTAAACTGCTTCAAGTCCTATCTTGAGGAGAGAACATACTTTGTTGAAATTGGAAATTGCAGCTCAGACAAAATGGCCATGACCTGTGGTGTCCCCCAAGGTTCAATCTTGGGGCCCCTCTTGTTCAACCTACACATGCTTCCACTAGGCCAACTAATAAGCAGCCATAATGTGTCCTACCATAGCTATGCAGACGACACTCAGATCTATGTGTCTCTGACAGCAGGTGAACATGGACCTGTGGATTCACTCTTCCACTGCATCCAACATATAAGCATGTGGATGCAAAACAACTTTCTCCAGCTAAACTCAGAAAAAACGGAATTAATCGTTTTTGGGCAACAGAAGCAAAGAGAAAGTGTGATCAGTCACCTTGAATCCCTTTCTCTAAAACCAAAACAACAGGTTAGAAATCTGGGGGTAATATTGGACTCAGATCTGAACTTTAACAGCCACATAAAGTCAGTAATATCAGCAGCCTTTTACCATCTAAAAAACATTGCCAAAATCAGAGGTATAGTGTCTGAACCAGACTTGGACAGACTAATCCATGCATTTGTCTCCAGTAGGTTAGACTACTGTAACGGCCTGCTCACTGGTATCTCTAAACAAGCTGTTAAACAACTACAATACATTCAGAACGCTACAGCTCGAGTCCTGACTAGAACCAGGAAATACGACCATATTAGTCCAGTACTCAGATCTCTGCACTGGCTTCCTGTTGCTCAGAGAATAGACTTTAAGACAGCTCTGCTTGTATACAAGTCTCTTCATGGTCAAGCACCAAAGTACATCTCTGACATGTTAGACCCATATGAACCCTCCAGGTCTCTGAGAACCTCAGGTAGAGGTCTCCTACAGGGGCCCAGAGTCAGGACTAAACATGGTGAAGCTAATTTCCAGTTTTCTGCAACTAAAATCTGGAACAGTCTTCCAGAAAAAGTGAGACAGGAATCAACTGTGACAATGTTTAAGACCAGGCTGAAAACTACTCTGTTCAGTCGTGCATACGACAGCTGAAAGTATTTTATCTGCACTCTTCTCCTTTTCTTTAAATTAATGATTCTATTTATGTTTTATGATTTTATCTGCCTTTTTGTGATTTTAAGATTTTTCTGCAACTGTAAAGCACTTTGAGTTGCCATGTGTATGAATTGTGCTCTACAAATAAATTTGCCTTACCTTCATTTTGGCCTTCTCTCTTTGTGAAAACACTATTTGTGACCTGTGATAAAAAAACAGCCATAACTTTTGTTGAAATTGAGTTTTAAGTCAAGTTTCAACCTGAAAGCATAGAAACATGCATAAACTTGAAGATACAGGTGGATTTCACGCAATTTTCCTCAAAATACAGGAGTTATGAGTGAAGTGTTCATTTTGGCCTTTTCTCCCTGAGAAAACACTATCTGTGACCTTTGATACAAAGCAGCCATAACTTTAGTTCACAGTGAGTTTTCAGTCAAGTTTTGACCTGAAAGTATAGAAAGACGCATAAACTTGAAATTATAGGTGCATTTCACTCAGTTTTCAAAAAAATACAGGAGTTATGCATGAAGTGTTCATTTTGGCCTTCTCTCGCTGAGAAAACATTATTTAGGACCTGTGATACAAAACAGCCATAACTTTTGTTCAGAGTGAGTTTTCAGTCAAGTTTCAACCTGAAAGCATAGAAAGATGCATAAAAGAGAAGTTACAGGTGGATTTCACTTAGTTTTCATGAAAATAAGGGAGTTCAGCAAGAAGTGTTCACTCCAGAGGACACTCTCTGGTAAAAGGCATTGTGTGACCTGTGATCACAAATGCTGGAACTCTTGATCACACTGACCTTTCAGTGAACTTCAAAACTGAAAACACAGAATGATGAAAACCTTTGAAGTAACAGGTGCTTTTAAGCCAGCTTTGCTCAAACTAATGGAGTTCTGCATGAAATGTTTAAATTGTCTACTTTTGTTTTGAAAACAGTCTTCATGAACAGTGATCATCAAAGACGTAATTTTTTTTCAAAATGACTTCAAAGTGAAAGTTTCACCTGAAAGCATAGAAAGATGCATAAACTTGAAGTGACAGGTGGATTTCATGTAGTTTTCCAAAAAATACAGGACTTATGCATGAAGTGTTCATTTTGGCATTCTCTCGCTGAGACAACGCTATTTGTGACCCGTGATACAAAACAGCCATAACTTTTTTTCAAAGGGAGTTTTCAGTCAAGTTTCAACCTGAAAGCATAGAAAGATGCATAAACTTGAAGTTACAGGTGGATTTCACTATGTTTACCTAAAAATACAGGAGTTATCCATGAAGTGTTCATTTTGGCCTTCTCTCGCTGAGACAACGCTATTTGTGACATGTAAAAAAAAAACAGCAATAACTTTTGTTCAGAGTGACTTGAAAGACAAGTTTCAATCCTAAAGCATAGAAAGATGAATAAAACAGACGTTACAGGTGGATTTTACGCAGTTTTCCTCAAAATACAGGAGTTATGCATGAAGTGTTCATTTTGGCCTTCTCTCGCTGAGAAAACACTATTTGTGACCTGTGATACAAAACAGCCATAACTTTTGTTCAAAGTCAGTTTTCAGTCAAATTTCAACCTGAAAGCTTAGAAAGATGCATAAACTTGAAGTTTGAGGGTGGATTTAAGGCAGTTTTCCAAAAAATACAGGAGTTATGCATGAAGTGTTCATTTTGGCCTTCTCTCGCTGAGAAAACACTATTTGTGACCTGTGATACAAAACAGCCATAACTTTTGTTCAAAGTGAGTTTTCAGTCAAGTTTCAACCTGAAAGCATCGAAAGATGCATAAACTTGAAGTTGCAGGTAGATTTCACTCAGTTTTCCTCAAAATACAGGAGTTATGCATGAAGTGTTCATTTTGGGCTTCTCTCGCTGAGAAAACACTACTTGTGACCTGTGATACAAAACAGCCATAACTTTTGTTCAAAGTCAGTTTTCAGACAAGTTTAAACCTGAATACACTGAAAATTACATTACCTTGACATGAAACGTGGATTTCAGTCAGTTTTCCTGAAAATAAGGGAGTTCAGCAAGAAGTGTTCACTCCAGAGGACTCTCGCTGGTAAAAGGCATTGTTTGACCTGTGATCACAAATGCTGGAACTCTTGATCACACTGACCTTTCAGTGAACTTCAAATCTGAAAACACAGAATGATGAAAACTTTTGAAGTAACAGGTGCTTTTAAGCCAGCTTTGCTCAAACTAATGGAGTTCTGCATGAAATGATGAAAAAGTCTTCTTTTGTTTTGAAAACAGTCTTCGTGAACCTTGATCATCAAAGACATAATTTTTTTTCAAAATGACTTCGAAGTGAAAGTTCGACCTGAAGTCATAGAAAGATGCGTAAAAGAGAAGTTGTAGGTGGATTTCACTCAGTTTTCCTCAAAAAAAAGGAGTTATGCATGAAGTGTTAATTTTGGCCTTCTCTCCCTGAGAAAATGCTATTTGTGACCTGTGATACAAAACAGCCATAAGTTTTTTTCAAAGTCAGTTTTCAGACAAGTTTGAACCTGGATACAATGAAAATTACATTACCTTGACATGACACGTGGATTTCAGTCAGTTTTCCTGAAAATAAGGGATTTCAGCAAGAAGTGTTCACTCCAGAGGACTCTCGCTGGTAAAAGGCATTGTGTGACCTGTGATCACAAATGCTGGAACTCTTGATCACACTGACCTTTCAGTGAACTTAAAATCTGAAAACACAGAATGATGAAAACCTTTGAAGTAACAGGTGCTTTTAAGCCAGCTTTGGTCAAACTGATGGAGTTCTGCGTAAAATGTTTAAAATGTCTTCTTTTGTTTTGAAAACAGTCTTCGTGAACAGTGATCATCAAAGACGTAATTTTTTTTCAAAATGACTTCGAAGTGAAAGTTTCCACCTGAAAGCATAGAAAGATGAATAAACTTGAAGTTAGAGGTGGATTTCAGTCAGTTTTCCTCAAAATACAGGAGTTCTGCATGAAGTGTTCATTTTGGCTTTCACTCGCTGTGAAAACACTATTTGGGACCTGTAATACAAAACAGCCATAACTTTTGTTCAAAGTGAGTTTTCAGTCAAGTTTCAACCTGAAAGCATAGAAAGATGCATAAAGGAGATTTTACAGGTGGATTTCATGCAGTTTTCCAAAAAATACAAGAGTTATGCATGAACTGTTCATTTTGGCATTCTCTCGCTTTGAAAACACTGTTAGTTACCTGTGATACAAAAAAAACATAACTTTTGTTCAAAGTGAGTTTTCAGTCAAGTTTCAACCTTAAAGCATAGAAAGATGCAGAAAAGGGAAGTTAAAGGTGGATTTCACTAAGTTTTCCTCAAAATACAGGAGTTATGCATGAAGTGTTCATTTTGGCCTTCTCTCGCTGAGAAATAACTATTTGTGACCTGTGATACAAAACAGCCATAACTTTTGTTCAAAGTGAGTTGTCAGTCAACTTTCAACCTAAAAGAATAGAAAGATGCATTAAAAGGAAGTTACTGGTGGATTTCATGCAGTTTTCCAAAAAATATAGGAATTATGCATGAATTGTTTATTTTGGCCTTCTCTCGCTGAGAAAACGCTATTTGTGACTTGTGATACAAAACAGCCATAATTTTTTCTTTAAAAATGAGTTTTCAGTCAAGTTTCAACCTGAAAGCATAGAAAGATGCATAAACTTTAAGTCAGAGGATGTATTTAACTCAGTTTTCCAAAAAATACAATAGGTATGGATGAAGTTTTCATTTTGGACTTATTTCGCTGTGAAAACAGTATTTGTGACCTGTCATGAAAAACAGCCATAACTTTTGTTCAAAGTGAGTTTTCAGTCAAGTTACAACCTGAAAGCATAGAAAGATGCAAAAACTTGAAGTTACAGTTGGATTTCATGCAGTTTTCCTCAAAAAACAGGAGTTATGCAGGAAGTGTTCATTTTGAGCTTCTCTCGCTGACAAAACGCTATTTGTGACCTGTGATACAAAACAGCCATCATTTATTTCAAACTGAGTTTTCAGTCAAGTTTCAACCTGAAAGCATAGAAAGATGCATAAAAGAGAAGTTACAGGTGGATTTCACACAGTTTTCCTCATTTTGGCCTTCTCTCGCTGAGAAAACACTATTTGTGACCTGTGATACAAAACAGCCATAACTTTTGTTCAAAGTCAGTTTTCAGTCAAGTTTCAACCTTAAAGCATGGAAAGATGCATAAACTTGAAGTTACAGGTGGATTTCATGAAGTTTTCCAATAAATACAGGAGTTATGCATGAAGTGTTCATTTTGGCCTTCTCTCGCTTAGAAAACGCTATTTTTGACCTGTGATACAAAAAAGCCATAACTTTTTTTTAAAGTGAGTTTTCGGTCAAGTTTCAACCTGAAAGCATAGAAAGATGCATAAACTTCAAGTTAGAGGTGGATTTCACTTAGTTTTCCTAAAAATACAGGAGTTATGCATGAAGTGTTCATTTTGGCCTTCTGTCGCTGACAAAACGCTATTTGTGACCTGTGATACAAAACACCCATAACTTTTGTTTGAAGTGAGTTTTCAGTCAAGTTTCAACCTGAAAGCAGAGAAAAATGCATAAACTTTAAGTCAGAGGATGGATTTAACTCAGTTTTCCAAAAAATACAATAGGTATGGATGAAGTTTTCATTTTGTACTTATTTCGCTGTGAAAACACTATTTGTGACCTGTCATACAAAACAGCCATAACTTTTGTTCAAAGTGAGTTTTCAGTCAAGTTTCAACCTGAAAGCATAGAAAGATGCAAAAACTTGAAGTTACAGTTGGATTTCATGCAGTTTTCCTCAAAATACAGGAGTTCTGCATGAAGTGTTCATTTTGGCCTTCTCTCGCTTTGAAAACACTGTTTGTGACCTGTGACACAAAAAAAACATTACTTTTGTTCAAAGTGAGTTTTCAGTCAAGTTTCAACCTGAAAGCATAGTAAGATGCATAAAAGAAGAGTTAGCCTTGGATTTCAGGCAGTTTTCCTCAAAATACAGGAGTTATGCATGAAGTGTTAATTTTGGTCTTCTGTCACTGTGAAAACACTATTCATGACTTGTGATAAAAAAAAGCCATAACTTTTGTTCAAAGTGAGTTTTCAGTCAAGTTTCAACCTGAAAGCATAGAAAGATGAATAAACTTGAAGTTAGAGGTGGATTTCATGGAGTTTTCCTCACAATACAGGAGTTAAGCATGAAGTGTTTATTTTGGCCTTCTCTCGCTGAGAAAACGCTATTTGTGACCTGTGACACAAAAAACCCATAACTTTTGTTCAAAGTGAGTTTTCAGTCAAGTTTCAACGTGATAGCATGGAAAGATGCATAAACTTGAATTTACAGGTGGATTTCAGGCAGTTTTCCAAAAAATACAGGACTTATGCATGAATTGTTCATTTTGGCCTTCTCCCGTGTGAGAAAATACTATTTGTCACCTATAATAGAAAACAGCCATAACTTTTGTTCAAAGTGAGTTTTCAGTCAAGTTTCAACCTTAAAGCATGGAAAGATGCATAAACTTGAATTTACAGGTGGATTTCAGGCAGTTTTCCAAAAAATACAGGACTTATGCATGAATTGTTCATTTTGGCCTTCTCCCGTGTGAGAAAATACTATTTGTCACCTATAATAGAAAACAGCCATAACTTTTGTTCAAAGTGAGTTTTCAGTCAAGTTTCAACCTTAAAGCATAGAAAGATGCATAAACTTGAAGTTACAGGTGGATTTCATGAAGTTTTCCAATAAATACAGGAGTTATGCATGAAGTGTTCATTTTGGCCTTCTCTCGCTGAGAAAACGCTATTTGTGACCTGTGACACAAAACGGCCATAACTTTTTTTCAAAGTGAATTTTCAGTCAAGTTTCAAACTGAAAGCATAGAAAGATGCATAAAAGAGAAGTTACAGGAGGATTTCACTCGGTTTTCCTGAAAATACAGGAGTTATGCATGAAGTATTCATTTTGACCTTCTCTCGCTGAGAAAACGCTATGAGTGACCTGTGAAAAAAAACAGCCATAACTTTTGTTCAGAGGTAGTTTTCAGATAAGTATTAACCTGAAAGCATAGAAAGATGCATAAACTTGAAGTTACAGGTGGATTTCAGGAAGTTTTCCTCAACATACAGGAGTTATGCATGAGGTGTTCATTTTGGCCTTCTCTCGCTGAGAAAACGCTTTTTGTGACCTGTGATACAAAACAGCCATAACTTTTGTTCAAATTGAGGTTTCAGTCAAATTTAAACCTGAAAGAATAGAAAGATGCATAAACTGGAAGTTACAGGTGGATTTCACTCAGTTTACATAAAAATACAGGAGTTATGCATGAAGTGTTCATTTTGGCCTTCTCTCGCTGAGAAAACAATATTTGTGACCTGTGATACAAAACAGCCATAACTTTTGTTCAAAGTGAGTTTTGTTTCATGTTTCAACCTGAAAACATAGAAAGATGCATAAAAAAGAAGTAATAGGTGAATTTTATGCAGTTTTCCTCAAAATACAGGATTCATGCTTGAAGTGTTCATTTTGGCCTTCTCTCGCTGAGAAAACACTATTTGTGACCTGTGATACAAAACAGCCATAATTTTGTTCAAAGTGAGTTTTCAGACAAGTTTCAACCTGGATACAATGAAAATTACATTACCTTGACATGACACGTGGATTTCAGTCAGTTTTCTTCTAAATAAGGGAGTTCAGCATGAAGTGTTCACTCCAGAGGACTCTCGCTGGTAAAAGGCATTGTGTGACCTTTGATCACAAATGCTGGAACTCTTGATCACACTGACCTTTCAGTGAACTTCAAAAGTGAAAACACAGAATGATGAAAACCTTTGAAGTAACAGGTGGTTTTATGCCAGCTTTGCTCAAACTAATGGAGTTCTGCCTGAAATGTTTAAAATGTCTTCTTTAGTTTTGAAAACAGTCTTCGTGAACGGTGGTCATCAAAGACGTAATTTTTTTTCAAAATGACTTCGAAGTGAAAGTTCAACCTGAAAGCATAGAAAGATGAATAAACTTGAAGTTAGAGGTGGATTTCAGTCAGTTTTCCTCAAAATACAGGAGTAATGCATGAAGTTTTCATTTTGGCCTTCTCTCGCTGTGAAAACACTATTTGTGACCTGTGATACAAAACAGACATAACTTTTGTTCAAAGTGAGTTTTCAGTCAAGTTTCAACCTGAAAGCATTGAAAAATGCATAAACTTGAAGTTACAGGTGGATTTCACGCAGTTTTCCTTAAAATCCAAGAGTTATGCATGAAGTGTTCATTTTGGCCTTCTCTCGCTGAGAAAACACTATTTGTGACCTGTGATACAAAACAGCCATAACTTTTGTTCAAATTGAGTTTTCAGTCAAATTTAAACCTGAAAGCATAGAAAGATGCATTAAAGAGAAGTTACAGGTGGATTTCAGGCAGTTTTTCTCAAAATACAGGAGTTATGCATGAAATGTTCATTTTGGCATTGTTTCGCTGTGAAAACACTATTTGTGACCTGTGATACAAAACAGCCATAACTTTTGTTCAAAGTGAGTTTTCAGTCAAGTTTCAACCTGAAAGCAGAGAAAAATGCATAAACTTTAAGTCAGAGGATGGATTTAACTCAGTTTTCCAAAAAATACAATAGGTATGGATGAAGTTTTCATTTTGTACTTATTTCGCTGTGAAAACACTATTTGTGACCTGTCATACAAAACAGCCATAACTTTTGTTCAAAGTGAGTTTTCAGTCAAGTTTCAACCTGAAAGCATAGAAAGATGCAAAAACTTGAAGTTACAGTTGGATTTCATGCAGTTTTCCTCAAAATACAGGAGTTCTGCATGAAGTGTTCATTTTGGCCTTCTCTCGCTTTGAAAACACTGTTTGTGACCTGTGACACAAAAAAAACATTACTTTTGTTCAAAGTGAGTTTTCAGTCAAGTTTCAACCTGAAAGCATAGTAAGATGCATAAAAGAAGAGTTAGCCTTGGATTTCAGGCAGTTTTCCTCAAAATACAGGAGTTATGCATGAAGTGTTAATTTTGGTCTTCTGTCACTGTGAAAACACTATTCATGACTTGTGATAAAAAAAAGCCATAACTTTTGTTCAAAGTGAGTTTTCAGTCAAGTTTCAACCTGAAAGCATAGAAAGATGAATAAACTTGAAGTTAGAGGTGGATTTCATGGAGTTTTCCTCACAATACAGGAGTTAAGCATGAAGTGTTTATTTTGGCCTTCTCTCGCTGAGAAAACGCTATTTGTGACCTGTGACACAAAAAACCCATAACTTTTGTTCAAAGTGAGTTATCAGTCAAGTTTCAACGTGATAGCATGGAAAGATGCATAAACTTGAATTTACAGGTGGATTTCAGGCAGTTTTCCAAAAAATACAGGACTTATGCATGAATTGTTCATTTTGGCCTTCTCCCGTGTGAGAAAATACTATTTGTCACCTATAATAGAAAACAGCCATAACTTTTGTTCAAAGTGAGTTTTCAGTCAAGTTTCAACCTTAAAGCATGGAAAGATGCATAAACTTGAATTTACAGGTGGATTTCAGGCAGTTTTCCAAAAAATACAGGACTTATGCATGAATTGTTCATTTTGGCCTTCTCCCGTGTGAGAAAATACTATTTGTCACCTATAATAGAAAACAGCCATAACTTTTGTTCAAAGTGAGTTTTCAGTCAAGTTTCAACCTTAAAGCATAGAAAGATGCATAAACTTGAAGTTACAGGTGGATTTCATGAAGTTTTCCAATAAATACAGGAGTTATGCATGAAGTGTTCATTTTGGCCTTCTCTCGCTGAGAAAACGCTATTTGTGACCTGTGACACAAAACGGCCATAACTTTTTTTCAAAGTGAATTTTCAGTCAAGTTTCAAACTGAAAGCATAGAAAGATGCATAAAAGAGAAGTTACAGGAGGATTTCACTCGGTTTTCCTGAAAATACAGGAGTTATGCATGAAGTATTCATTTTGACCTTCTCTCGCTGAGAAAACGCTATTAGTGACCTGTGAAAAAAAACAGCCATAACTTTTGTTCAGAGGTAGTTTTCAGATAAGTATTAACCTGAAAGCATAGAAAGATGCATAAACTTGAAGTTACAGGTGGATTTCAGGAAGTTTTCCTCAACATACAGGAGTTATGCATGAGGTGTTCATTTTGGCCTTCTCTCGCTGAGAAAACGCTTTTTGTGACCTGTGATACAAAACAGCCATAACTTTTGTTCAAATTGAGGTTTCAGTCAAATTTAAACCTGAAAGAATAGAAAGATGCATAAACTGGAAGTTACAGGTGGATTTCACTCAGTTTACATAAAAATACAGGAGTTATGCATGAAGTGTTCATTTTGGCCTTCTCTCGCTGAGAAAACAATATTTGTGACCTGTGATACAAAACAGCCATAACTTTTGTTCAAAGTGAGTTTTGTTTCATGTTTCAACCTGAAAACATAGAAAGATGCATAAAAAAGAAGTTATAGGTGAATTTTATGCAGTTTTCCTCAAAATACAGGATTCATGCTTGAAGTGTTCATTTTGGCCTTCTCTCGCTGAGAAAACACTATTTGTGACCTGTGATACAAAACAGCCATAATTTTGTTCAAAGTGAGTTTTCAGACAAGTTTCAACCTGGATACAATGAAAATTACATTACCTTGACATGACACGTGGATTTCAGTCAGTTTTCTTCTAAATAGGGGAGTTCAGCATGAAGTGTTCACTCCAGAGGACTCTCGCTGGTAAAAGGCATTGTGTGACCTTTGATCACAAATGCTGGAACTCTTGATCACACTGACCTTTCAGTGAACTTCAAAAGTGAAAACACAGAATGATGAAAACCCTTTGAAGTAACAGGTGGTTTTATGCCAGCTTTGCTCAAACTAATGGAGTTCTGCCTGAAATGTTTAAAATGTCTTCTTTAGTTTTGAAAACAGTCTTCGTGAACGGTGGTCATCAAAGACGTAATTTTTTTTCAAAATGACTTCGAAGTGAAAGTTCAACCTGAAAGCATAGAAAGATGAATAAACTTGAAGTTAGAGGTGGATTTCAGTCAGTTTTCCTCAAAATACAGGAGTAATGCATGAAGTTTTCATTTTGGCCTTCTCTCGCTGTGAAAACACTATTTGTGACCTGTGATACAAAACAGACATAACTTTTGTTCAAAGTGAGTTTTCAGTCAAGTTTCAACCTGAAAGCATTGAAAAATGCATAAACTTGAAGTTACAGGTGGATTTCACGCAGTTTTCCTCAAAATCCAAGAGTTATGCATGAAGTGTTCATTTTGGCCTTCTCTCGCTGAGAAAACACTATTTGTGACCTGTGATACAAAACAGCCATAACTTTTGTTCAAATTGAGTTTTCAGTCAAATTTAAACCTGAAAGCATAGAAAGATGCATTAAAGAGAAGTTACAGGTGGATTTCAGGCAGTTTTTCTCAAAATACAGGAGTTATGCATGAAATGTTCATTTTGGCATTGTTTCGCTGTGAAAACACTATTTGTGACCTGTGATACAAAACAGCCATAACTTTTGTTCAAAGTGAGTTTTCATTCAAGTTTCAACCTGAAAGCATAGAAAGATGCATAGATTTAAAGTTAGAAGTGGATTCCATGCAGTTTTCCAAAAAAAACAGGAGTTATGCACAAAGTGTTCATTTTGGCCTTCTCTCGCTGAGAAAACACTATTTGTGACCTGTGATACAGATCAACCATAACTTTTGTTCAAAGTGAGTTTTCAGTCAAGTTTCAACCTGAAAGCATTGAAAGATGCATAAATTTTAAGTTGGAGGATGGATTTAACTCACTTTCCCTCAAAATACAGGAGTTTTGCATGAAGTGTTCATTTTGGCCTTCTCTCGCTAAGAAAACGCTATTTGTGACCTGTGACACAAAACAGCCATAACTTTTGTTTAAAGTGAGTTTTCAGTCAAGTTTCAACCTGAAAGCATAGAAAGATGCATAAACTTGAAGTTAGAGGATGGATTTAACTCAGTTTTCAAAAAAATACAGGAATAATATATGAAGTGTTCATTTTGGCCTTCTCTCGCTGAGAAAACGGTATTTGTGACCTGTGATACAAAACAGCCATAACTTTTGTTCAAAGTGAGTTTTCAATCAAGTTTCAACCTGAAAGCATAGAAAGATGCATAAAAGAGAAGTTACAGGTTAATTTCAGGCAGTTTTCCTAAAAATACAGGAGTTATGCATGAAGTGTTCAATTTGGCCTTCTCTCGCTGAGAAAACGCTATTTGTGACCTGTGATACAAAACAGCCATAACTTTTGCTCAAAGTGAGTTTTCAGTCAAGTTTCAACCTGAAAGCATAGAAAGATGCATAATCTTTAAGTAAGAGGTGGATTTCAGGCAATTTTCCTCAAAATACAGGAGTGATGCATGAAGTGTTCATTTTGGCCTTCTCTCGCTGAGAAAACACTATTTGTGACCTGTGATACAAAACAGCCATAACTCTTTTTCAAAGTGAGTTTTCAGTCAAGTTTCAACCTGAAAGCAAAGAAAGATGCATAAACTTGAAGTTACAGGTGGATTTCAGTGAGTTTTCATCAAAATACAGGAGTTCTGCATGAAGTGTTCATTTTGGCCTTCTCTCGCTGAGAAAACGCTATTCGTGACCTGTGACAATAAACAGCCATAACTTTCGTTCGAAGTGAGTTTTCAGACAAGTTTCAACCTGAAAGCATAGAAAGATGCATAAACTTGAAGTTACGGCTTGATTTCAGTGAGTTTTCCTCAAAATAAAGGAGTTCTGCATGAAGTGATCATTTTGGCCTTCTCTCGCTGAGAAAACACTATTTTTGACCTCTGACACAAAAATGCCATAACTTTTCTTCAAAGTGAGTTTTCAGTCAAGTTTCAATCTGAAAGCATAGAAAGATGCATGAACTTGAAGATATAGGTGGATTGCAGTGAGTTTTCATCAAAATACAGGAGTTCTGCATGAAGTGTTCATTTTGGCCTTCTCTCGCTGCGAAAACGCTATTTGTGACCTGTGACACAAAACAGCCATAACTTTTGTTCAAAGTGAGTTTTCAATCAACTTTCAACCTGAAATCAAAGAAAGATGCATAAACTTGAAGTGACAGGTGGATTTCATGCAGTTTTCCTCAAAATACAGGAGTTATGAATGAAGTGTTCATTTTGGCCTTCTCTCGCTGAGAAAATATTATTTGTGACCTGTGATACAAAACAGCCATAACTTTTGTTCAAAGTGAGTTTTCAGTCAAATTTCAACCTGAAAGCAGAAAAAGGTACAAAAAACTTTAAGTTACATTTGGATTTCACTCAGTTTTCCTCAAAATACAGGACTTATGCATGAAGTGTACATTTTTGGCTTCTCTCGCTGTGAATATGCTATTTTTGACCTGTCATACAAAACAGCCATAACTTTTTTTGAAAGTGAGTTTTCAGTCAAGTTTCAACCTGAAAGCATAGAAAGATGCATAAACCTGAAGTTAAAGGTGGATTTCATGCAGTTTTCCAAAAAATACAGGAGTTCTGCATGAAGTGTTCACTTTGGCCTTCTCTCGCTGAGAAAACACTATTTGTGACCTGTGACACAAAACAGCCATAACTTTTGTTCAAAGTGAGTTTTCAGTCACGTTTCAACCTGAAAGCATAGAAAGATGCATAAACTTGAAGTTACAGCTTGATTTCAGTGAGTTTTCCTCAAAATACAGGAGTTCTGCATGAAGTGTTCATTTTGGCCGTCTCTCGCTGAGAAAACACTATTTGTGACCTGTGATACAAAAATGCCATAACTTTTGTTCAAAGTGAGTTTTCAGTCAAGTTTCAACCTGGAAGCATAGAAAGATGCATAAACTTGAAGTTACAGGTGGATTTCAGTCAGTTTTCCAAAAAATACAGGAGTTATGCAAGAAGTGTTCATTTTGGCCTTCTCTCGCTGAGAAAACCTTATTTGTGACCTTTGATACAAAACAGCCATAAATTTTTCGAACTGAGTTTTCAGTCAAGTTTTAAACTGAAAGCATAGAAAGATGCATAAACTTCCAGTTACAAGTGGATTTCATGCAGTTTTCCAAAAAATACAGGAGTTATGAATGAAGTTTTCATTTTGGCTTTCTCTCGCTGAGAAAACCATATTTGTGACCTGTGATACAAAACAGCCATAACTTTTTTTCAAAGTGATTTTTCAGTCAAGTTTCAACCTGAAAGCATAGAAAGATGCATAAACTTAAGGTTACAGGTGGATTTCATGCAGTTTTCCAAAAAATACAGGAGTTCTGCATGAAGTGTTCACTTTGGCCTTCTCTCGCTGAGAAAACACTATTTGTGACCTGTGACACAAAACAGCCATAACTTTTGTTCAAAGTGAGTTTTCAGTCACGTTTCAACCTGAAAGCATAGAAAGATGCATAAACTTGAAGTTACAGCTTGATTTCAGTGAGTTTTCCTCAAAATACAGGAGTTCTGCATGAAGTGTTCATTTTGGCCGTCTCTCGCTGAGAAAACACTATTTGTGACCTGTGATACAAAAATGCCATAACTTTTGTTCAAAGTGAGTTTTCAGTCAAGTTTCAACCTGGAAGCATAGAAAGATGCATAAACTTGAAGTTACAGGTGGATTTCAGTCAGTTTTCCAAAAAATACAGGAGTTATGCAAGAAGTGTTCATTTTGGCCTTCTCTCGCTGAGAAAACCTTATTTGTGACCTTTGATACAAAACAGCCATAAATTTTTCGAACTGAGTTTTCAGTCAAGTTTTAAACTGAAAGCATAGAAAGATGCATAAACTTCCAGTTACAAGTGGATTTCATGCAGTTTTCCAAAAAATACAGGAGTTATGAATGAAGTGTTCATTTTGGCCTTCTCTCGCTGAGAAAACCATATTTGTGACCTGTGATACAAAACAGCCATCACTTTTTTTCAAAGTGATTTTTCAGTCAAGTTTCAACCTGAAAGCATAGAAAGATGCATAAACTTAAGGTTACAGGTGGATTTCATGCAGTTTTCCAAAAAATACAGGAGTTGTGAATGAAGTTTTCATTTTGGCCTTCTCTCGCTGAGAAAACCATATTTGTGACCTGTGATACAAAACAGCCATAACTTTTGTTCAATGTGAGTTTTCGGTCAAGTTTCAACCTGAAAGCATAGAAAGATGCATAAAAGAGAAGTTAAAGGTGGATTTCACTCAGTTTTCCTCAAAATAAAGGACTTATGCATGAAGTGTACATTTTTGGCTTCTCTCGCTGTGAATATGCTATTTTTGACCTGTGATACAAAACAGCCATAACTTTTTTTCAAAGTGATTTTTCAGTCAAGTTTCAACCTGAAAGCATAGAAAAATTCATAAACTTGAAGTTACAGGTGGATTTCACTAAGTTTTCCTCAAAATACAGGAGTTCTGCATGAAGTGTTCATTTTGACCTTCTCTCGCTGAGAAAACACTATTTAGGACCTGTGATACAAAACAGCCATAACTTTTGTTCAAAGTGAGTTTTCAGTCAAGTTTCAACCTGAAAGCATAAAAAGATGCATTAAAGAGAAGTTACAGGTGGATTTCAGTCAGTTTTCCTGAAAATAAGGGAGTTCAGCAAGAAGTGTTCACTCCAGAGGACACTCGCTGGTAAAAGGCATTGTGTGACCTGTGATCACAAATGCTGGAACTCTTGATCACACTGACCTTTCAGTGAACTTCAAATCTGAAAACACAGAATGATGAAAACCTTTGAAGTAACAGGTGCTTTTAAGCCAGCTTTGCTCAAACTAATGGAGTTCTGCATGAAATGTTTAAATTGTCTTCTTTTGTTTTGAAAACAGTCTTCGTGAACCGTGACATCAAAGACGTAATTTTTTTTTCAAAATGACTTCAAAGTGAAAGTTTCACCTGACAGCATAGAAAGATGCATAAACTTGAAGTGACAGGTGGATTTCATGCAGTTTTCCTCAAAATACAGGAGTTATGAATGAAGTGTTCATTTTAGCCTTCTCTCGCTGAGAAAATATTATTTGTGACCTGTGATACAAAACAGCCATAACTTTTGTTCAAAGTGAGTTTTCAGTCAAATTTCAACCTAAAAGCATAAAAAGGTGCAAAAAACTTTAAGTTACATTTGGATTTCACTCAGTTTTCCTCAAAATACAGGACTTATGCATGAAGTGTACATTTTTGGCTTCTCTCGCTGTGAATATGCTATTTTTGACCTGTGATACAAAACAGCCATAACTTTTTTTCAAAGTGATTTTTCAGTCAAGTTTCAACCTGAAAGCATAGAAAAATTCATAAACTTGAAGTTACAGGTGGATTTCACTAAGTTTTCCTCAAAATACAGGAGTTCTGCATGAAGTGTTCATTTTGACCTTCTCTCGCTGAGAAAACACTATTTAGGACCTGTGATACAAAACAGCCATAACTTTTGTTCAAAGTGAGTTTTCAGTCAAGTTTCAACCTGAAAGCATAGAAAGATGCATTAAAGAGAAGTTACAGGTGGATTTCAGTCAGTTTTCCTGAAAATAAGGGAGTTCAGCAAGAAGTGTTCACTCCAGAGGACACTCGCTGGTAAAAGGCATTGTGTGACCTGTGATCACAAATGCTGGAACTCTTGATAACACTGACCTTTCAGTGAACTTCAAAACTGAAAACACAGAATGATGAAAACCTTTGAAGTAACAGGTGCTTTTAAGCCAGCTTTGCTCAAACTAATGGAGTTCTGCATGAAATGTTTAAATTGTCTTCTTTTGTTTTGAAAACAGTCTTCATGAACAGTGATCATCAAAGTCGTAATTTTTTTTCAAAATGACTTCAAAGTGAAAGTTTCACCTGAAAGCATAGAAAGATGCATAAACTTGAAGTGACAGGTGGATTTCAGTCAGTTTTCCTCAAAATACAGGAGTTATGAATGAAGTATTCATTTTGGCCTTCTCTCGCTGAGAAAATATTATTTGTGACCTGTAATACAAAACAGCCATAACTTTTGTTCAAAGTGAGTTTATCTGTCAAATTTCAACCTAAAAGCATAAAAAGGTGCAAAAAACTTTAAGTTACAGGTGGATTTCACTCAGTTTTCCTCAAAATACAGGACTTATGCATGAAGTGTACATTTTTGGCTTCTCTCGCTGTGAATATGCTATTTTTGACCTGTCATACAAAACAGCCATAACTTTTTTTGAAAGTGAGTTTTCAGTCAAGTTTCAACCTGAAAGCATAGAAAAATTCATAAACTTGAAGTTACAGGTGGATTTCACTAAGTTTTCCTCAAAATACAGGAGTTCTGCATGAAGTGTTCATTTTGACCTTCTCTCGCTGAGAAAACACTATTTAGGACCTGTGATACAAAACAGCCATAACTTTTGTTCAAAGTGAGTTTTCAGTCAAGTTTCAACCTGAAAGCATAAAAAGATGCATTAAAGAGAAGTTACAGGTGGATTTTAGTCAGTTTTCCTGAAAATAAGGGAGTTCAGCAAGAAGTGTTCACTCCAGAGGACACTCGCTGGTAAAAGGCATTGTGTGACCTGTGATCACAAATGCTGGAACTCTTGATCACACTGACCTTTCAGTGAACTTCAAATCTGAAAACACAGAATGATGAAAACCTTTGAAGTAACAGGTGCTTTTAAGCCAGCTTTGCTCAAACTAATGGAGTTCTGCATGAAATGTTTAAATTGTCTTCTTTTGTTTTGAAAACAGTCTTCGTGAACCGTGACATCAAAGACGTAATTTTTTTTTCAAAATGACTTCAAAGTGAAAGTTTCACCTGACAGCATAGAAAGATGCATAAACTTGAAGTGACAGGTGGATTTCATGCAGTTTTCCTCAAAATACAGGAGTTATGAATGAAGTGTTCATTTTGGCCTTCTCTCGCTGAGAAAATATTATTTGTGACCTGTGATACAAAACAGCCATAACTTTTGTTCAAAGTGAGTTTTCAGTCAAATTTCAACCTAAAAGCATAAAAAGGTGCAAAAAACTTTAAGTTACATTTGGATTTCACTCAGTTTTCCTCAAAATACAGGACTTATGCATGAAGTGTACATTTTTGGCTTCTCTCGCTGTGAATATGCTATTTTTGACCTGTCATACAAAACAGCCATAACTTTTTTTGAAAGTGAGTTTTCAGTCAAGTTTCAACCTGAAAGCATAGAAAGATGCATAAACCTGAAGTTAAAGGTGGATTTCATGTAGTTTTCCAAAAAATACAGGAGTTCTGCATGAAGTGTTCACTTTGGCCTTCTCTCGCTGAGAAAACACTATTTGTGACCTGTGACACAAAACAGACATAACTTTTGTTCAAAGTGAGTTTTCAGTCAAGTTTCAACCTGAAAGCATAGAAAGATGCATAAACTTGAAGTTACAGGTGGATTTTAGTGAGTTTTCCTCAAAATACAGGAGTTCTGCATGAAGTGTTCATTTTGGTCTTCTCTCGCTGAGAAAACGCTATTCGTGACCTGTGACACAAAACAGCCATAACTTTTGTTCAAAGTGATTTTTCAGTCAAGTTTCATTCTGAAAGCATAGAAAGATGCATAAACTTGAAGTTACAGGTGGATTTCAGTCAGTTTTCCAAAAAATACAGGAGTTCTGCATGAAGTGTTATTTTTGGCCTTGTCTCGCTAAGAAAACGCTATTTGTGACCTGTGATAATAAAAAACAGCCATAACTTTTTTTCAATGTGGGTTTTCAGTCAAGTTTCAACCTGAAACCATAGAAAGATGCATAAACTTGAAGTTACATGTGGATTTCATGCAGTTTTCCAAAAAATACAGGAGTTCTGCATGAAGTGTTCATTTTGTCCTTCTCTCGCTGAGAAAACCTTATTTGTGACCTTTGATACAAAACAGCCATAACTTTTGTTCAAAGTGAGTTTTCAGTCAAGTTTCAACCTGAAAGCATAGAAAGTTGCATAACCTTGAAGTTAGAGGTGGATTTCAGGCAGTTTTCCTCAAAATACAGGAGTTATGAATGAAGTGTTCATTTTGGCCTTCTCTCGCTGAGAAAACACTATTTGTGACCTGTGATACAAAACAGCCATAACTTTTGTTCAAAGTGAGTTTTCAGTCAAGTTTCAACCTGAAAGCATAGAAAGATGCATAAAAGAGAAGTTAGAGGTGGATTTCATGCAGTTTTCCTCAAAATACAGGAATTATGCATGAAGTTTTCATTTTGGCCTTCTCTTGCTGAGAAAACACTATTTGTGACCTGTGATACAAAACAGCCCTAACTTTTGTTCAAAGTGAGTTTTCAATCAAGTTTCAACCTGAAACCATAGAAAGATGCATAAAAGAGAAGTTACAGGTTAATTTTAGGCAGTTTTCCTAAAAATACAGGAGTTATGCATGAAGTGTTCATTTTGGCCTTCTCTCGCTGAGAAAACACTATTTGTGACCTGTGATACAAAACAACCATAACTTTTTTTCAAAGTGAGTTTTCAATCAAGTTTCAACCTGAAAGCATAGAAAGATGCATAAACTTTAAATTAGAGGTTAATTTCATGCAGTTTTCCTCAAAATACAGGAGTTATGCATGAAGTGTTCATTTTGGCCTTCTCTCGCTGTTAAAACACTATTTGTGACCTGTGATACAAAACAGCCATAATTTTTGTTCAAAGTGAGTTTTTAGTCAAGTTTCAACCTGAAAGCATAGAAAGATGCATAAACTTGAAGTTACAAGTGGATTTTAGGCAGTATTCCTCAATATACAGGAGATATGCATGAAGTGTTCATTTTGGCCTTCTCTTGCTGAGAAAACGCTATTTGTGACCTGTGATACAAAACAGCTATAACTTTTGTTCAAAGTGAGTTTTCAGTCAAGTTTAGACCACAAAGCATAGAAAGATGCATAAAAGAGAAGTTAGAGGTTGATTTCAGGCAGTTTTCCTCAAAATACAGGAGTGATGCATGAAGTGTTCATTTTGGCCTTCTCTCGCTGAGAAAACGCTCTTTGTGACCTGTGATACAAACAGCCATAACTTTTGTTCAAAGTGAGTTTTCAGTCAAGTTTCAACCTGGAAGCATAGAAAGATGCATTAAACAGAAGTTAGAGTTGATTTCAGGCAGTTTTCCAAAAAAATACAGGAGTTATGCATGAAGTGTTCATTTTGGCCTTCTCTCGCCGAGAAAACGCTTTTTGTGACCTGTGATACAAACCAGCCATAACTTTTGTTCAAAGTGAGTTTTCTGTCAAGTTTAAACCTGAAAGCATAGAATTATGCATAAAAGTTAAGTTACAGGTGGATTTTATGCAGTTTTCCTCAAAATACAGGAGTTATACATAAAATGTTCCTTTTGTCCTTCTCTCGCTGGGAAAAAAATATTTGTGACCTGTGATACAAAACAGCCATAACTTTTGTTCAAAGTGAGTTTTCAGTCAAGTTTCAACGTGAAAGCATAAAAAGATGCATAAACTTGAAGTTACAGGTGGATTTCAGGAAGTTTTCCTCAAAATACAAGAGTTATTCATGAAGTGTTCATTTTGGCCTTCTCTCGCTGAGAAAACGCTATTTGTGATCTGTGATACAAAACAGCCATAACTTTTGTTCAAAGTGAGTTTTCAGTCAAGTTTCAACCTGAAAGCATAGAAAGATGCATAATCTTTAAGTTAGAGGTGGATTTCAGGCAGTTTTCCTCAAAATACAGGAGTTATGCATGAAGTGTTCATTTTGGCCATCTCTCGCGGAGAAAACGCTATTTGTGACCTGGGATACAAACCAGCCATAACTTTTGTTCAAAGTGAGTTTTTAGTCAAGTTTAAACCTGAATGCATAGAATTATGCATAAAAGTGAAGTTACAGGTGGATTTTATGCAGTTTTTCTCAAAATACAGGAGTTATACATAAAATGTTCATTTTGGCCTTCTCTCGCTGAGAAAACGCTTTTTGTGACCTGTGATACAAAACAGCCATAACTTTTGTTCAAAGTGAGTTTTCAGTCAAGTTTCAACCTGAAAGCATAGAAAGATGCATAAACTTGAAGTTAGAGGATGATTTCAGGAAGTTTTCCTCAAAATACAAGAGTTATGCATGAAGTGTTCATTTTGGCCTTCTCTCACTGAGAAAACTCTTTTTGTGACCTGTGATACAAAACAGCCATAACTTTTGTTCAAAGTGAGTTTTCAGTCAAGTTTAAACCTGAAAGCATAGAAATATGTATAAAAGTGAAGTTACAGGTGGATTTCAGGCAGTTTTCCTCAAAATACAGGAGTTATGCATGAAGTGTTCATTTTGGCCTTCTCTCGCTGAGAAAACACTATTTGTGACCTGTGATACAAAACAGCCATAACTTTTGTTCAAAGTGAGTTTTCAGTCAAGTTTCAACCTGAAAGCATAGAAAGATGCATATATTTGAAGTTAGAGGTGGATTTAAGGGAGTTTTCCTCAAAATACAGCAGTTATGCATGAAGTCTTCATTTTGGCCTTCTCTCGCTGAGAAAACGCTATTTGTGACCTGTGATACAAAACAGCCATAACTTTTGTTCAAAGTGAGTTTTCAGTCAAGTTTCAACCTGAAAGCATAAAAAGATGCATATATTTGAAGTTAGACGTGGATTTATGGCAGTTTTCCTCAAAATACAGGAGTTATGCATGAAGTTTTCATTTTGGCCTTCTCTCGCTGAGAAAATGCTATTTGTGACCTGTGATACAAAACAGCCATAACTTTTGTTAAAAGTGAGTTTTCAGTCAAGTTTCAACCTGAAAGCAGAAAAAGATGCATAAAAGAGAAGTTAGAGGTGGATTTCAGGCAGTTTTCCTCAAAATACAGGAGTTATGCATGAAGTGTTCATTTTGGCCTTCTCTCGCTGAGAAAACGCTTTTTGTGACCTGTGATACAAAACAGCCATAACTTTTGTTCAAAGTGAGTTTTCAGTCAAGTTTCAACCTGAAAGCATAGAAAGATGCATAAACTTGAAGTTAGAGGTGGATTTCAGGCAGTTTTCCTCAAAATACAGGAGTTCTGCATGAAGTGTTCATTTTGGCCTTCTCTCGCTGAGAAAACGCTTTTTGTGACCTGTGATACAAAACAGCCATAACTTTTGTTCAAAGTGTCTTTTCAGTCAAGTTTCAACCTGAAAGCATAGAAAGATGCATCAAAGAGAAGTTAGAGTTGATTTCAGGCAGTTTTCCACAAAATACAAGAGTTATGCATGAAGTGTTCATTTTGGCCTTCTCTCACTGAGAAAACGCTTGTTGTGACCTGTGATACAAAACAGCCATAACTTTTGTTCAAAGTGAGTTTTCTGTCAAGTTTAAACCTGAAAGCATAGAATTATGCATAAAAGTTAAGTTACAGGTGGATTTTATGCAGTTTTCCTCAAAATACAGGAGTTATACATGAAAATTTCATTTTGGCCTTCTCTCGCTGAGAAAACGCTATTTGTGACCTGTGATACAACACAGCCATATCTTTTGTTCAAAGTGAGTTTTCAGTCAAGTTTCAACGTGAAAGCATAAAAAGATGCATAAACTTGAAGTTACAGGTGGATTTCAGGAAGTTTTCCTCAAAATACAGGAGTTATGCATGAAGTGTTCATTTTGGCCTTCTCTCGATGAGAAAACGCTATTTGTGACCTGTGATAAAAACAGCCATAACTTTTGTTCAAAGTGAGATTTCAGTCAAGTTTCAACCTGAAAGCATAGAAAGATGCATATATTTGAAGTTAGAGGTGGATTTTATGCAGTTTTTCTCAAAATACAGGAGTTATACATAAAATGTTCATTTTGGCCTTCTCTCGCTGAGAAAACGCTATTTGTGACCTGTGATACAAAACAGCCATAACTTTTGTTCAAAGTGAGTTTTCAGTCAAGTTTCAACCTGAAAGCATAGAAAGATGCATAAAAGTGAAGTTAGAGGTGGATTTCATGCAGTTTTCCTCAAAATACAGGAGTTATGCATGAAGTGTTCATTTTGGCCTTCTCTCGCTGAGAAAACGCTATTTGTGATCTGTGATACAAAACAGCCATAACTTTTGTTCAAAGTGAGTTTTCAGTCAAGTTTCAACCTGAAAGCATAGAAAGATGCATAATCTTTAAGTTAGAGGTGGATTTCAGGCAGTTTTCCTCAAAATACAGGAGTTATGCATGAAGTGTTCATTTTGGCCATCTCTCGCTGAGAAAACACTATTTGTGACCTGGGATACAAACCAGCCATAACTTTTGTTCAAAGTGAGTTTTCAGTCAAGTTTAAACCTGAATGCATAGAATTATGCATAAAAGTGAAGTTACAGGTGGATTTTATGCAGTTTTTCTCAAAATACAGGAGTTATACATAAAATGTTCATTTTGGCCTTCTCTCGCTGAGAAAACGCTATTTGTGACCTGTGATAAAAAACAGCCATAACTTTTGTTCAAAGTGAGATTTCAGTCAAGTTTCAACCTGAAAGCATAGAAAGATGCATATATTTGAAGTTAGAGGTGGATTTTATGCAGTTTTTCTCAAAATACAGGAGTTATACATAAAATGTTCATTTTGGCCTTCTCTCGCTGAGAAAACGCTATTTGTGACCTGTGATACAAAACAGCCATAACTTTTGTTCAAAGTGAGTTTTCAGTCAAGTTTCAACCTGAAAGCAGAGAAAGATGCATAAAAAAGAAGTTAGAGGTGGATTTCAGGCAGTTTTCCTCAAAATACAGGAGTTATGCATGAAGTGTTCATTTTGGCCTTCTCTCGCTGAGAAAACACTATTTGTGACCTGTGATACAAAACAGCCATAACTTATGTTCAAAGTGAGTTTTCAGTCAAGTTTCAACCTGAAAGCATAGAAAGATGCATAAACTTGAAGTTAGACGTGGATTTATGGCAGTTTTCCTCAAAATACAGGAGTTATGCATGAAGTGTTCATTTTGGTCTTCTCTCGCTGAGAAAACGCTATTTGTGACCTGTGATAAAAACAGCCATAACTTTTGTTCAAAGTTAGTTTTCATCAAGTTTCAACCTGAAATCATACAAAGATGCATAAACTTGAAGATAGAGGAGGATTTCAGGCAGTTTTCCTCAAAATACAGGAGTTATGCATGAAGTGTTCATTTTGGCCTTCTCTCGCTGAGAAAACGCTATTTGTGTCCTGTGATACAAAACAGCCATTACTTTTGTTCAAAGTGAGTTTTCAGTCAAGTTTCAACCTGAAAGCATAGAAAGATGCATAAAAGAGAAGTTAGAGGTGGATTTCAGGCAGTTTTCCTCAAAATACAGGAGTTATGCATGAAGTGTTCATTTTGGCCTTCTCTCGATGAGAAAACGCTATTTGTGACCTGTGATAAAAACAGCCATAACTTTTGTTCAAAGTGAGATTTCAGTCAAGTTTCAACCTGAAAGCATAGAAAGATGCATATATTTGAAGTTAGAGGTGGATTTAAGGGAGTTTTCCTCAAAATACAGCAGTTATGCATGAAGTCTTCATTTTGGCCTTCTCTCGCTGAGAAAACGCTATTTGTGACCTGTGATACAAAACAGCCATAACTTTTGTTCAAAGTGAGTTTTCAGTCAAGTTTCAACCTGAAAGCATAAAAAGATGCATAAACTTGAAGTTAGAGGTGGATTTCAGGCAGTTTTCCTCAAAATACAGGAGTTATGCATGAAGTGTTCATTTTGGCCTTCTCTCGATGAGAAAACGCTATTTGTGACCTGTGATAAAAACAGCCATAACTTTTGTTCAAAGTGAGATTTCAGTCAAGTTTCAACCTGAAAGCATAGAAAGATGCATATATTTGAAGTTAGACGTGGATTTATGGCAGTTTTCCTCAAAATACAGGAGTTATGCATGAAGTTTTCATTTTGGCCTTCTCTCGCTGAGAAAATGCTATTTGTGACCTGTGATACAAAACAGCCATAACTTTTGTTCAAAGTGAGTTTTCAGTCAAGTTTCAACCTGAAAGCAGAAAAAGATGCATAAAAGAGAAGTTAGAGGTGGATTTAAGGCAGTTTTCCTCAAAATACAGGAGTTATGCATGAAGTGTTCATGTTGGCCTTCTCTCGCTGAGAAAACGCTTTTTGTGACCTGTGATACAAAACAGCCATAACTTTTGTTCAAAGTGAGTTTTCAGTCAAGTTTCAAACTGAAAGCATAGAAAGATGCATAAACTTGAAGTTAGAGGTGGATTTCAGGCAGTTTTCCTCAAAATACAGGAGTTCTGCATGAAGTGTTCATTTTGGCCTTCTCTCGCTGAGAAAACGCTTTTTGTGACCTGTGATACAAAACAGCCATAACTTTTGTTCAAAGTGTCTTTTCAGTCAAGTTTCAACCTGAAAGCATAGAAAGATGCATCAAAGAGAAGTTAGAGTTGATTTCAGGCAGTTTTCCACAAAATACAAGAGTTATGCATGAAGTGTTCATTTTGGCCTTCTCTCACTGAGAAAACGCTTTTTGTGACCTGTGATACAAAACAGCCATAACTTTTGTTCAAAGTGAGTTTTCTGTCAAGTTTAAACCTGAAAGCATAGAATTATGCATAAAAGTTAAGTTACAGGTGGATTTTATGCAGTTTTCCTCAAAATACAGGAGTTATACATGAAAATTTCATTTTGGCCTTCTCTCGCTGAGAAAACGCTATTTGTGACCTGTGATACAACACAGCTATATCTTTTGTTCAAAGTGAGTTTTCAGTCAAGTTTCAACGTGAAAGCATAAAAAGATGCATAAACTTGAAGTTACAGGTGGATTTCAGGAAGTTTTCCTCAAAATACAGGAGTTATGCATGAAGTGTTCATTTTGGCCTTCTCTCGATGAGAAAACGCTATTTGTGACCTGTGATAAAAACAGCCATAACTTTTGTTCAAAGTGAGATTTCAGTCAAGTTTCAACCTGAAAGCATAGAAAGATGCATATATTTGAAGTTAGAGGTGGATTTTATGCAGTTTTTCTCAAAATACAGGAGTTATACATAAAATGTTCATTTTGGCCTTCTCTCGCTGAGAAAACGCTATTTGTGACCTGTGATACAAAACAGCCATAACTTTTGTTCAAAGTGAGTTTTCAATCAAGTTTCAACCTGAAAGCATAGAAAGATGCATAAACTTGAAGTTACAGCTTGATTTCAGTGAGTTTTCATCAAAATACAGGAGTTCTGCATGAAGTGTTCATTTTGGCCTTCTCTCGCTGAGAAAACACTATTTGTGACCTGTGATACAAAAATGCCATAACTTTTGTTCAAAGTGAGTTTTCAGTCAAGTTTGAACCTGAAAGCATAGAAAGATGCATAAAGTTGAAGTTACAGCTTGATTTCAGTGAGTTTTCATCAAAATACAGGAGTTCTGCATGAAGTGTTCATTTTGGCCTTCTCTCGCTGAGAAAACACTATTTGTGACCTGTGATACAAAAATGCCATAACTTTTGTTCAAAGTGAGTTTTCTGTCAAGTTTCAACCTGAAAGCATAGAAAGATGCATAAACTTGAAGTTACAGCTTGATTTCAGTGAGTTTTCATCAAAATACAGGAGTTCTGCATGAAGTGTTCATTTTGGCCTTCTCTCGCTGAGAAAACACTATTTGTGACCTGTGATTAAAAAAATGCCATAACTTTTGTTCAAAGTGAGTTTTCAGTCAAGTTTCAACCTGAAAGCATAGAAAGATGCATAAACTTGAAGTTACAGCTTGATTTCAGTGAGTTTTCATCAAAATACAGGAGTTCTGCATGAAGTGTTCATTTTGGCCTTCTCTCGCTGAGAAAACACTATTTGTGACCTGTGATACAAAAATGCCATAACTTTTGTTCAAAGTGAGTTTTCAGTCAAGTTTCAACCTGAAAGCATAGAAAGATGCATAAACTTGAAGTTACAGCTTGATTTCAGTGAGTTTTCATCAAAATACAGGAGTTCTGCATGAAGTGTTCATTTTGGCCTTCTCTCGCTGAGAAAACACTATTTGTGACCTGTGATACAAAAATGCCATAACTTTTGTTCAAAGTGAGTTTTCAGTCAAGTTTCAACCTGAAAGCATAGAAAGATGCATAAACTTGAAGTTACAGCTTGATTTCAGTGAGTTTTCATCAAAATACAGGAGTTCTGCATGAAGTGTTCATTTTGGCCTTCTCTCGATGAGAAAACGCTATTTGTGACCTGTGATAAAAACAGCCATAACTTTTGTTCAAAGTGAGATTTCAGTCAAGTTTCAACCTGAAAGCATAGAAAGATGCATATATTTGAAGTTAGAGGTGGATTTTATGCAGTTTTTCTCAAAATACAGGAGTTATACATAAAATGTTCATTTTGGCCTTCTCTCGCTGAGAAAACGCTATTTGTGACCTGTGATACAAAACAGCCATAACTTTTGTTCAAAGTGAGTTTTCAGTCAAGTTTCAACCTGAAAGCATAGAAAGATGCATAAAAGTGAAGTTAGAGGTGGATTTCATGCAGTTTTCCTCAAAATACAGGAGTTATGCATGAAGTGTTCATTTTGGCCTTCTCTCGCTGAGAAAATTCTATTGGTGACCTGTGATACAAAACAGCCATAACTTTTGTTCAAAGTGAGTTTTCAGTCAAGTTTCAACCTGAAAGCATAGAAAGATGCATAAAAGAGAAGTTAGAGGTTGATTTCAGGCAGTTTTCCTCAAAATACAGGAGTTAAACATGAAGTGTTCATTTTGGCCATCTCTCACTGAGAAAACGCTTTTGGTGACCTGTGATACAAAAAAACCATAACTTTTGTTCAAAGTGAATTTTCAGTCAAGTTTCAACCTGAAAGCATAGAAATATGTATAAAAGTGAAGTTACAGGTGGATTTTATGCAGTTTTCCTCAAAATACAGGAGTAATACATGAAATTTTCATTTTTGCCTTCTCTCGCTGAGAAAACGCTATTTGTGACCTGTGATACAAAACAGCCATAACTTTTGTTCAAAGTGAGTTTTCAGTCAAGTTTCAACCTGAAAGCATAGAAAGATGCATAAACTTGAAGTTACAGCTTGATTTCAGTCAGTTTTCCTCAAAATACAGGAGTTATGCATGAAGTGTTCATTTTGGCCTTCTCTCGCTGAGAAAACACTATTTGTGACCTGTGATACAAAACAGCCATAACTTTTGTTCAAAGTGAGTTTTCAGTCAAGTTTCAACCTGAAAGCATAGAAAGATGCATATATTTGAAGTTAGAGGCGGATTTCATGCAGTTTTCCTCAAAATACAGGAGTTGTGCATGAAGTGTTCATTTTGGCCTTCTCTCGCTGAGAAAACACTATTTGTGACCTGTGACACAAAACAGCCATAACTTTTGTTCAAAGTGAGTTTTCAGTCAAGTTTCAACCTGAAAGCATAGAAAGATGCATAAACTTGAAGTTACAGGTGGATTTCAGTGAGTTTTCATCAAAATACAGGAGTTCTGATTGAAGTGTTCATTTTGGCCTTCTCTCGCTGAGAAAACGCTATTCGTGACCTGTGACACAAAACAGCCATAACTTTTGTTCAAAGTGAGTTTTCAGTCAAGTTTCAACCTGAAAGCATAGAAAGCTGCATAAACTTGAAGTTACAGGTGGATTTTAGTGAGTTTTCCTCAAAATACAGGAGTTCTGCATGAAGTGTTCATTTTGGTCTTCTCTCGCTGAGAAAACGCTATTCGTGACCTGTGACACAAAACAGCCATAACTTTTGTTCAAAGTGATTTTTAAGTCAAGTTTCATTCTGAAAGCATAGAAAGATGCATAAACTTGAAGTTACAGCTTGATTTCAGTGAGTTTTCATCAAAATACAGGAGTTCTGCATGAAGTGTTCATTTTGGCCTTCTCTCGCTGAGAAAACACTATTTGTGAAATGTGATACAAAAATGCCATAACTTTTCTTCAAACTGAGTTTTCAGTCAAGTTTGAACCTGAAAGCATAGAAAGATGCATAAACTTGAAGTTACAGTTGGATTTCATGCAGTTTTCCTCAAAATAAAGGAGTTATAATGAATGTTCATTTTGGCCCTCTCTCGCTTTGAAAACACTATTTCTGACCTGTGAAACAAAACAGCCATAACTTTTGTTCAAAGTGAATTTTCAGTCAAGTTTCAACCTGAAAGCATTGAAAGATGCATAAAATAGAAGTTAGAGGTGGATTTCATGCAGTTTTCCTCAAAATACAGGAGTTATAATGAATGTTCATTTTGGCCTTCTCTCGCTTTGAAAACACTATTTGTGACCTGTGATACAAGACAGCCATAACTTTTGTTAAAAGTGAGTTTTCAGTCAAGTTTCAACCTGAAAGCATAGAAAGATGGATAGACTTTAAGTTAGAGGTGGATTTCACACAGTTTTCCTCAAAATACTGGAGTTATGCATGAAGTGTTTATTTTGGCTTTCTCTCGCTGAGAAAACACTATTTGTGACCTATGATAAAAAACAGCCATAACTTTTTTTCAAAGTGAGTTTTCAGTCAAGTTTCAACCTGAAAGCATAGAAAGATGCATTAAAAAGAGAAGTTACAGGTGGATTTCAGGCAGTTTTCCAAAAAATACAGGAGTTATGCATGAAGTGTTAATTTTAGCCTTCTCTCGCTGAGAAAACGTTATTTGTGACCTGTGATACAAAACAGCCATAACTTTTGTTCAAAGTGAGTTTTCAGTCAAGTTTCAACCTGAAAGCATAGAAAGATGCATAAACCTGAAGTTAAAGGTGGATTTCATGAAGTTTTCCAAAAAATACAGGAGTTATGCTTGAAGTGTTAATTTTAGCCTTCTCTCGCTGAGAAAACGTTATTTGTGACCTGTGATACAAAACAGCCATAACTTTTGTTCAAAGTGAGTTTTCAGTCAAGTTTCAACTTGAAAGCATAGAAAGATGCATTAAAAAGGGAAGTTACAAGTTTATTTCAGGCAGTTTTCCTAAAAATACAGGAGTTATGCATGAAGTGTTCATTTTGGTCTTCTCTTGCTGAGAAAATGCTATTTGTGACCTGTGATACAAAACAGCCAAAACTTTTGTTCAAAGTGAGTTTTCAATCAAGTTTCCACCTGAAAGCAGAGAAAGATGCATAAAGTTAAAGTTACAGGTGCATTTCACTCAGTTTTCAAAAAAATACAGGAGTTATGCATGAAGTGTTCATTTTGGCCTTCTCTCGCTGAGAAAAAACACTATTTGTGACCTGTGATACAAAACAGCCATAACTTTTGTTCAAAGTGCATTTTAAGTCAAGTTTTAAACTGAAAGGATAGAAAGATGCATCAACTTGAAGTTAGAGGTGGATTTCATGCAGTTTTCCAAAAAATACAGGAGTTATGAATGAAGTTTTCATTTAGGTCTTCTCTCGCTGAGAAAACACAATTCGTGACCTGTGATACAAAACAGCCATAACTTTTGTTCAGAGTGAGTTTTCAGTCAAGTTTCAACCTGAAAGCATAGAAAGATGCATATACTTGAAGTTTGAGGTGGATTTATGGCAGTTTTCCTCAAAATACAGGAGTTATGCATGAAGTGTTCATTTTGGCCTTCTCTCGCTGAGAAAACGCTTTTTGTGACCTGTGATACAAAACAGCCATAACTTTTGTTCAAAGTGAGATTTCAGTCAAGTTTCAACCTGAAAGCATAGAAAGATACATAAACTTGAAGTTAGAGGTGGATTTCAGGCAGTTTTCCTCAAAATACAGGAGTTATGCATGAAGTATTCATTTTGGCCTTCTCTCGCTGAGAAAACACTATTTGTGACCTGTGATACAAAACAGCCATAACTTTTGTTCAAAGTGAGTTTTCAGTCAAGTTTCAACCTGAATGCATAGAAAGATGCATATATTTGAAGTTAGAGGTGGATTTAAGGCAGTTTTCCTAAAAATACAGGAGTTATGCATGAAGTGTTCATTTTGGCCTTCTCTCGCTGAGAAAATGCTATTTGTGACCTGTGATAAAAAACAGCCATAACTTTTGTTCAAAGTTAGTTTTCAGTCAAGTTTCAACCTGAAAGCACAGAAAGATGCATAAACTTGAAGTGACAGGTGGATTTCACGCCGTTTTCCTCAAAATACAGGAGTTTTGCATGAAGTGTTCATTTTGGCCTTCTCTCGCTGAGAAAACACTATTTGTGACCTGTGATAAAAAACAGCCATAACTTTTGTTCAAAGTGAGTTTTCAGTCAAGTTTCAACCTGAATGCACAGAACAATGCATAAACTTGAAGTCAGAGGTGGATTTCATGCAGTTCTTCTCAAAATACAGGAGTTATGCATGAAGTGTTCATTTTTGCTTTCTCTCGCTGAGAAAACACTATTTGTGACCTGTGATATAAAACAGCCATAACTTTTGTTAAAAGTGAGTTTTCAGTCAAGTTTCAACCTGAAAGCATAGAAAGATGCGTAAACTTGAAGTTACAGTTGGATTTCAGGCAGTATTCCTCAAAATAGAGGAGTTTTGCATGAAATGTTCATTTTTTCCTTCCCTCGCTTGATATACGCTATTTTTGATCTTTTATACAAAACAGCCATAATTTTTGTTCAAAGTGAGTTTTCAGTCAAGTTTCAACCTGAAAGCATAGAAAGATGCAGAAACTTGAAGTTACAGGTGGATTTCAGTGAGTTTTCATCAAAATACAGGAGTTCTGCATGAAGTGTTCATTTTGGCCTTCTTTTGCTGAGAAAACACTATTTTTGACCTGTGATACAAAAATGCCATAACTTTTGTTCAAAGTGAGTTTTCAGTCAAGTTTCAACCTGAAAGCATAGAAAGATGCATAAACTTGAAGTTACAGGTGGATTTCAGTGAGTTTTCATCAAAATACAGGAGTTCTGCATGAAGTGTTCATTTTGGCCTTCTCTCGCTGAGAAAACGCTATTTGTGACCTGTGACACAAAACAGCCATAACTTTTGTTCAAAGTGAGTTTTCTGTCAAGTTTCAATCTGAAAGCATAGAAAGATGCATAAACTTGAAGTTACAGGTGGATTTCAGTGAGTTTTCCTCAAAATACAGGAGTTATGCATGAAGTGTTCATTTTTGCCTTCTCTCGCTGAGAAAACGCTATTTGTGACCTGTGACACAAAACAGCCATCACTTTGGTTCAAAGTGAGTTTTCAATCAAGTTTCAACCTGAAAGCATAGAAAGATGCATAAACTTGACGTTACAGCTTGATTTCAGTGAGTTTTCATCAAAATACAGGAGTTCTACATGAAGTGTTCTTTTTGGCCTTCTCTCGCTGAGAAAACACTATTTGTGACCAGTGACACAAAACAGCCATAACTTTTGTTCAAAGTGAGTTTTCAGTCAAGTTTCAACCTGAAAGCATAGAAAGATGCATAAATTTGAAGTTACAGCTTGATTTCAGTGAGTTTTCATCAAAATACAGGAGTTATGCATGAAATGTTAATTTTGGCCTTCTCTCGCTGAGAAAACACTATTTGTGACCTGTGATACAAAACAGCCATAATTTTTCTTCAAAGTGAGTTTTCAGTCAAGTTTCAACCTGAAAGCTTAGAAAGATGCATAAACTTGAAGTTAAAGCTTGATTTCAGTGAATTTTCATCAAAATACAGGAGTTCTGCATGAAGTGATCATTTTGGCCTTCTCTCGCTGAGAAAACGCTATTTGTGACTCGCTACACAAAACAGCCATAACTTTTGTTCAAAGTGAGTTTTCAGGCAAGTTTCAACCTGAAAGCATAGAAAGATGCATAAACTTGAAGTTACAGGTAGATTTCACGCAGTTTTACAAAAAATACAGGAGTTATGCATGAAGTGTTCTTTTTTGCCTTCTCTCCCTGAGAAAACACTATTTGTGACCTGTGAAAAAAAACGGCCATAACTTTTGTTCAAAGTGAGTTTTCAGTCAAGTTTCAACCTGAAAGCATAGAAAGATGCATATACTTGAAGTTTGAGGTGGATTTATGGCAGTTTTCCTCAAAATACAGGAGTTATGCATGAAGTGTTCATTTTGGCCTTCTCTCGCTGAGAAAACGCTTTTTGTGACCTGTGATACAAAACAGCCATAACTTTTGTTCAAAGTGAGATTTCAGTCAAGTTTCAACCTGAAAGCATAGAAAGATACATAAACTTGAAGTTAGAGGTGGATTTCAGGCAGTTTTCCTCAAAATACAGGAGTTATGCATGAAGTATTCATTTTGGCCTTCTCTCGCTGAGAAAACACTATTTGTGACCTGTGATACAAAACAGCCATAACTTTTGTTCAAAGTGAGTTTTCAGTCAAGTTTCAACCTGAATGCATAGAAAGATGCATATATTTGAAGTTAGAGGTGGATTTAAGGCAGTTTTCCTAAAAATACAGGAGTTATGCATGAAGTGTTCATTTTGGCCTTCTCTCGCTGAGAAAATGCTATTTGTGACCTGTGATAAAAAACAACCATAACTTTTGTTCAAAGTTAGTTTTCAGTCAAGTTTCAACCTGAAAGCACAGAAAGATGCATAAACTTGAAGTGACAGGTGGATTTCACGCCGTTTTCCTCAAAATACAGGAGTTTTGCATGAAGTGTTCATTTTGGCCTTCTCTCGCTGAGAAAACACTATTTGTGACCTGTGATAAAAAACAGCCATAACTTTTGTTCAAAGTGAGTTTTCAGTCAAGTTTCAACCTGAATGCACAGAACAATGCATAAACTTGAAGTCAGAGGTGGATTTCATGCAGTTCTTCTCAAAATACAGGAGTTATGCATGAAGTGTTCATTTTTGCTTTCTCTCGCTGAGAAAACACTATTTGTGACCTGTGATATAAAACAGCCATAACTTTTGTTAAAAGTGAGTTTTCAGTCAAGTTTCAACCTGAAAGCATAGAAAGATGCGTAAACTTGAAGTTACAGTTGGATTTCAGGCAGTATTCCTCAAAATAGAGGAGTTTTGCATGAAATGTTCATTTTTTCCTTCCCTCGCTTGATATACGCTATTTTTGATCTTTTATACAAAACAGCCATAATTTTTGTTCAAAGTGAGTTTTCAGTCAAGTTTCAACCTGAAAGCATAGAAAGATGCAGAAACTTGAAGTTACAGGTGGATTTCAGTGAGTTTTCATCAAAATACAGGAGTTCTGCATGAAGTGTTCATTTTGGCCTTCTTTTGCTGAGAAAACACTATTTTTGACCTGTGATACAAAAATGCCATAACTTTTGTTCAAAGTGAGTTTTCAGTCAAGTTTCAACCTGAAAGCATAGAAAGATGCATAAACTTGAAGTTACAGGTGGATTTCAGTGAGTTTTCATCAAAATACAGGAGTTCTGCATGAAGTGTTCATTTTGGCCTTCTCTCGCTGAGAAAACGCTATTTGTGACCTGTGACACAAAACAGCCATAACTTTTGTTCAAAGTGAGTTTTCTGTCAAGTTTCAATCTGAAAGCATAGAAAGATGCATAAACTTGAAGTTACAGGTGGATTTCAGTGAGTTTTCCTCAAAATACAGGAGTTATGCATGAAGTGTTCATTTTTGCCTTCTCTCGCTGAGAAAACGCTATTTGTGACCTGTGACACAAAACAGCCATCACTTTGGTTCAAAGTGAGTTTTCAATCAAGTTTCAACCTGAAAGCATAGAAAGATGCATAAACTTGACGTTACAGCTTGATTTCAGTGAGTTTTCATCAAAATACAGGAGTTCTACATGAAGTGTTCTTTTTGGCCTTCTCTCGCTGAGAAAACACTATTTGTGACCAGTGACACAAAACAGCCATAACTTTTGTTCAAAGTGAGTTTTCAGTCAAGTTTCAACCTGAAAGCATAGAAAGATGCATAAATTTGAAGTTACAGCTTGATTTCAGTGAGTTTTCATCAAAATACAGGAGTTATGCATGAAATGTTAATTTTGGCCTTCTCTCGCTGAGAAAACACTATTTGTGACCTGTGATACAAAACAGCCATAATTTTTCTTCAAAGTGAGTTTTCAGTCAAGTTTCAACCTGAAAGCTTAGAAAGATGCATAAACTTGAAGTTAAAGCTTGATTTCAGTGAATTTTCATCAAAATACAGGAGTTCTGCATGAAGTGATCATTTTGGCCTTCTCTCGCTGAGAAAATGCTATTTGTGACTCGCTACACAAAACAGCCATAACTTTTGTTCAAAGTGAGTTTTCAGGCAAGTTTCAACCTGAAAGCATAGAAAGATGCATAAACTTGAAGTTACAGGTAGATTTCACGCAGTTTTACAAAAAATACAGGAGTTATGCATGAAGTGTTCTTTTTTGCCTTCTCTCCCTGAGAAAACACTATTTGTGACCTGTGAAAAAAAACGGCCATAACTTTTGTTCAAAGTGAGTTTTCAGTCAAGTTTCAACCTGAAAGCATAGAAAGATGCATAAACTTGAAGTTACAGCTTGATTTCAGTGAGTTTTCCTCAAAATACAGGGGTTATGCATGAAGTGTTCATTTTGGCCTTCTGTTGCTGAGAAAACACTATTTGTGACCTGTGATACAAAAATGCCATAATTTTTCTTCGAAGTGAGTTTTCAGTCAAGTTTCAACTTGAAAGCATAGAAAGATGCATAAACTTGAAGTTACAGGTGGATTTCAGTGAGTTTTCATCAAAATACAGGAGTTCTGCATGAATTGTTCATTTTGGCCTTCTCTCACTGAGAAAATGCTATTTGTGACCTGCGACACAAAACAGCCATAACTTTTGTTCAAAGTGAGTTTTCAGTCAAGTTTGAACCTGAAAGCATAGAAAGATGCATAAACTTTAAGTCAGAGGATGGATTTAACTCAGTTTTCCAAAAAATACAATAGGTATGGATGAAGTTTTCATTTTGGACTCATTTCGCTGTGAAAACACTATTTGTGACCTGTCATACAAAACAGCCATAACTTTTTTTCAAAGTGAGTTTTCAGTCAAGTTTCAACCTGAAAGCATAGAAAGATGCAAAAACTTGAAGTTACAGTTGGATTTCATGCAGTTTTCCTCAAAATACAGGAGTTCTGCATGAAGTGTTCATTTTGGCCTTCTCTCGCTTTGAAAACACTGTTTGTGACCTGTGACACAAAAAAAACATTACTTTTGTTCAAAGTGAGTTTTCAGTCAAGTTTCAACCTGAAAGCATAGTAAGATGCATAAAAGAAAAGTTAGCTGTGGATTTCAGGCAGTTTTCCTCAAAATACAGGAGTTATGCATGAAGTGTTCATTTTGGCCTTCTCTCGCTGAGAAAACACTATTTGTGACCTGTGATACAAAACAGCCATAACTTTTGTTCAAAGTGAGTTTTCAGTCAAATTTCAACCTGAAAGCATAGAAAGATACATAAACTTGAAGTTAGAGGTGGATTTCAGGCAGTTTTCCTCAAAATACAGGAGTTATGCATGAAGTGTTCATTTTGGCCTTCTCTCGATGAGAAAACGCTATTTGTGACCTGTGATAAAAACAACCATAACTTTTGTTCAAAGTGAGATTTCAGTCAAGTTTCAACCTGAAAGCATAGAAAAATGCATATATTTGAAGTTAGAGGTGGATTTAAGGGAGTTTTCCTCAAAATACAGGAGTTATGAATGAAGTGTTCATTTTGGCCTTCTCTCGCTGAGAAAACACTATTTGTGACCTGTGATACAAAACAGCCTTAACTTTTGTTCAAAGTGAGTTTTCAGTCAAGTTTCAACCTGAAAGCATAGAAAGATGCATAAACTTGAAGTTAGACGTGGATTTCAGGCAGTTTTCCTAAAAATACAGGAGTTATGCATGAAGTTTTCATTTTAGCCTTCTCTCGCTGAGAAAACACTATTTGTGACCTGTGATACAAAACAGCCATAACTTTTGTTCAAAGTGAGTTTTCCGTCAAGTTTCAACCTGAAAGCATAGAAAGATGCATAAAAGAGAAGTTAGAGGTTGATTTCAGGCAGTTTTCCTCAAAATACAGGAGTTATACATGAAGTGTTCATTTTGGCCTTCTCTCACTGAGAAAACGCTTTTTGTGACCTGTGATACAAAAAAGCCATAACTTTAGTTCAAAGTGAATTTTCAGTCAAGTTTCAACCTGAAAGCATAGAAATATGTATAAAAGTGAAGTTACAGGTGGATTTTATGCAGTTTTCCTCAAAATACAGGAGTTATACATGAAATTTTCATTTTGGCCTTCTCTCGCTGTGAAAACGCTATTTGTGACCTGTGATACAACACAGCCATAACTTTTGTTCAAAGTGATTTTTCAGTCAAGTTTCAACCTGAAAGCATAGAAAGATGCATAATCTTTAAGTTAGAGGTGGATTTCAGGCAGTTTTCCTAAAAATACTGGAGTTCTGCAAGAAGTGTTCATTTTGGCCTTCTCTCGCTGAGAAAACACTATTTGTGACCTGTGATACAAAACAGCCATAACTTTTGTTCAAAGTTAGTTTTCATCAAGTTTCAACCTGAAAGCATAGAAAGATGCATAAACTTGAAGTTAAAGGTGGATTTCATGCAGTTTTCCTCAAAATACAAGAGTTATGCATGAAGTGTTCATTTTGGCTTTCTCTCGCTGAGAAAACGCTATTTGTGACCTGTGATACAAAACAGCCATTACTTTTGTTCAAAGTGAGTTTTCAGTCAAGTTTCAACCTGAAAGCATAGAAAGATGCATAAACTTGAAGTTAGAGGTGGATTTCAGGCAGTTTTCCTCAAAATACAGGAGTTATGCATGAAGTGTTCATTTTGGCCTTCTCTCAATGAGAAAACGCTATTTGTGACCTGTGATAAAAACAGCCATAACTTTTGTTCAAAGTGAGTTTTCAGTCAAGTTTCAACCTGAAAGCATAGAAAGATGCATAATCTTTAAGTTAGAGGTGGATTTCAGGCAGTTTCCCTCAAAATACAGGAGTTATAAATGAAGTGTTCATTTTGGCCTTCTCTCGCTGAGAAAACACTATTTGTGACCTGTGATACAAAACAGCCATAACTTTTGTTCAAAGTGAGTTTTCAGTCAAATTTCAACCTGAAAGCATAGAAAGATGCATAAAAGAGAAGTTCGAGGTGGATTTCAGGCAGTTTTCCTCAAAATACAGGAGTTATGCATGAAGTGTTCATTTTGGCCTTCTCTCGCTGAGAAAACACTATTTGTGACCTGTGATACAAAACAGCCATAACTTTTGTTCAAAGTGAGTTTTCAGTCAAGTTTCAACCTGAAAGCATAGAAAGATGCATGATCTTTAAGTTAGAGGTGGATTTCAGGCAGTTTTCCTCAAAATACAGGAGTTATGCATGAAGTGTTCATTTTGGCCTTCTCTGGCTGAGAAAACGCTATTTGTGACCTTTGACACAAAACAGCCATAACTTTTGTTCAAAGTGAGTTTTCATTCAAGTTTCAACCTGAAAGCATAGAAAGATGCATAAACTTGAAGTTACAGCTTGATTTCAGTGAGTTTTCCTCAAAATACAGGGGTTATGCATGAAGTGTTCATTTTGGCCTTCTGTTGCTGAGAAAACACTATTTGTGACCTGTGATACAAAAATGCCATAATTTTTCTTCGAAGTGAGTTTTCAGTCAAGTTTCAACTTGAAAGCATAGAAAGATGCATAAACTTGAAGTTACAGGTGGATTTCAGTGAGTTTTCATCAAAATACAGGAGTTCTGCATGAATTGTTCATTTTGGCCTTCTCTCACTGAGAAAATGCTATTTGTGACCTGCGACACAAAACAGCCATAACTTTTGTTCAAAGTGAGTTTTCAGTCAAGTTTGAACCTGAAAGCATAGAAAGATGCATAAACTTTAAGTCAGAGGATGGATTTAACTCAGTTTTCCAAAAAATACAATAGGTATGGATGAAGTTTTCATTTTGGACTCATTTCGCTGTGAAAACACTATTTGTGACCTGTCATACAAAACAGCCATAACTTTTTTTCAAAGTGAGTTTTCAGTCAAGTTTCAACCTGAAAGCATAGAAAGATGCAAAAACTTGAAGTTACAGTTGGATTTCATGCAGTTTTCCTCAAAATACAGGAGTTCTGCATGAAGTGTTCATTTTGGCCTTCTCTCGCTTTGAAAACACTGTTTGTGACCTGTGATACAAAACTGCCATAACTTTTGTTCAAAGTGAGTTTTCAGTCAAGTTTCAACCTGAAAGCATAGTAAGATGCATAAAAGAAAAGTTAGCTGTGGATTTCAGGCAGTTTTCCTCAAAATACAGGAGTTATGCATGAAGTGTTCATTTTGGCCTTCTCTCGCTGAGAAAACATTATTTGTGACCTGTGATACAAAACAGCCATAACTTTTGTTCAAAGTGAGTTTTCAGTCAAATTTCAACCTGAAAGCATAGAAAGATACATAAACTTGAAGTTAGAGGTGGATTTCAGGCAGTTTTCCTCAAAATACAGGAGTTATGCATGAAGTGTTCATTTTGGCCTTCTCTCGATGAGAAAACGCTATTTGTGACCTGTGATAAAAACAGCCATAACTTTTGTTCAAAGTGAGATTTCAGTCAAGTTTCAACCTGAAAGCATAGAAAAATGCATATATTTGAAGTTAGAGGTGGATTTAAGGGAGTTTTCCTCAAAATACAGGAGTTATGAATGAAGTGTTCATTTTGGCCTTCTCTCGCTGAGAAAACACTATTTGTGACCTGTGATACAAAACAGCCTTAACTTTTGTTCAAAGTGAGTTTTCAGTCAAGTTTCAACCTGAAAGCATAGAAAGATGCATAAACTTGAAGTTAGACGTGGATTTCAGGCAGTTTTCCTAAAAATACAGGAGTTATGCATGAAGTTTTCATTTTAGCCTTCTCTCGCTGAGAAAACACTATTTGTGACCTGTGATAAAAAACAGCCATAACTTTTGTTCAAAGTGAGTTTTCCGTCAAGTTTCAACCTGAAAGCATAGAAAGATGCATAAAAGAGAAGTTAGAGGTTGATTTCAGGCAGTTTTCCTCAAAATACAGGAGTTATACATGAAGTGTTCATTTTGGCCTTCTCTCACTGAGAAAACGCTTTTTGTGACCTGTGATACAAAAAAGCCATAACTTTTGTTCAAAGTGAATTTTCAGTCAAGTTTCAACCTGAAAGCATAGAAATATGTATAAAAGTGAAGTTACAGGTGGATTTTATGCAGTTTTCCTCAAAATACAGGAGTTATACATGAAATTTTCATTTTGGCCTTCTCTCGCTGTGAAAACGCTATTTGTGACCTGTGATACAACACAGCCATAACTTTTGTTCAAAGTGATTTTTCAGTCAAGTTTCAACCTGAAAGCATAGAAAGATGCATAATCTTTAAGTTAGAGGTGGATTTCAGGCAGTTTTCCTAAAAATACTGGAGTTCTGCAAGAAGTGTTCATTTTGGCCTTCTCTCGCTGAGAAAACACTATTTGTGACCTGTGATACAAAACAGCCATAACTTTTGTTCAAAGTTAGTTTTCATCAAGTTTCAACCTGAAAGCATAGAAAGATGCATAAACTTGAAGTTAAAGGTGGATTTCATGCAGTTTTCCTCAAAATACAAGAGTTATGCATGAAGTGTTCATTTTGGCTTTCTCTCGCTGAGAAAACGCTATTTGTGACCTGTGATACAAAACAGCCATTACTTTTGTTCAAAGTGAGTTTTCAGTCAAGTTTCAACCTGAAAGCATAGAAAGATGCATAAACTTGAAGTTAGAGGTGGATTTCAGGCAGTTTTCCTCAAAATACAGGAGTTATGCATGAAGTGTTCATTTTGGCCTTCTCTCAATGAGAAAACGCTATTTGTGACCTGTGATAAAAACAGCCATAACTTTTGTTCAAAGTGAGTTTTCAGTCAAGTTTCAACCTGAAAGCATAGAAAGATGCATAATCTTTAAGTTAGAGGTGGATTTCAGGTAGTTTTCCTCAAAATACAGGAGTTATAAATGAAGTGTTCATTTTGGCCTTCTCTCGCTGAGAAAACACTATTTGTGACCTGTGATACAAAACAGCCATAACTTTTGTTCAAAGTGAGTTTTCAGTCAAATTTCAACCTGAAAGCATAGAAAGATGCATAAAAGAGAAGTTCGAGGTGGATTTCAGGCAGTTTTCCTCAAAATACAGGAGTTATGCATGAAGTGTTCATTTTGGCCTTCTCTCGCTGAGAAAACACTATTTGTGACCTGTGATACAAAACAGCCATAACTTTTGTTCAAAGTGAGTTTTCAGTCAAGTTTCAACCTGAAAGCATAGAAAGATGCATGATCTTTAAGTTAGAGGTGGATTTCAGGCAGTTTTCCTCAAAATACAGGAGTTATGCATGAAGTGTTCATTTTGGCTTTCTCTCGCTGAGAAAACGCTATTTCTGACCTGTGATACAAAACAGCCATAACTTTTGTTCAAAGTTAGTTTTCATCAAGTTTCAACCTGAAAGCATAGAAAGATCAATAAACTTGAAGTTAGAGGTGGATTTCATGCTGTTTTCCTCAAAATACAGGAGTTCTGCATGAAGTGTTCATTTTGGCCTTCTCTCGCTGAGAAAACGCTATTTGTGACCTATGATACTAAACAGCCATAACTTTTGTTCAAAGTTAGTTTTCAGTCAAGTTTCAACCTGAAAGAATAGAAAGATTCATAATATTTAAGATAGAGGTGGATTTCAGTCAGTTTTCTTCAAAATACAGGAGTTATGCATGAAGTGTTCATTTTGGCCTTCTCTCGCTGAGAAAACACTATTCGTGACCTGTGATACAAAACAGCCATAACTTTTGTTCAAAGTGAGTTTTCAGTCAATTTTCAACCTGAAAGCATAGAAAGATGCATATATTTGAAGTTAGAGGTGGATTTAAGGCAGTTTTCCTCAAAATACAGGAGTTCTGGATGAAGTGTTCATTTTGGCCTTCTCTCGCTGAGAAAACACTATTTGTGACCTGTGATACAAAACAGCCATAACTTTTGTTTAAAGTGAGTTTTCAGTCAAGTTTCAACCTGAAAGCATAGAAAGATGCATAAAAGAGAAGTTAGAGGTTGATTTCAGGCAGTTTCCCTCAAAATACAGGAGTTATGCGTGAAGTGTTCATTTTAGCCTTCTCTCGCTGACAAAACACTTTTTGTGAAATGTGATACAAAACAGCCATAACTTTTGTTCAAAGTGAGTTTTCAATCAACTTTCAACCTGAAAGCATAGAAAGATGCATAAACTTGAAGTTAGAGGTGTATTTCAGGCAGTTTTCCACAAAATACAGGAGTTATGCATGAAGTTTTCATTTTGGCCTTCTCTCGCTGAGAAAATATTATTTGTGACCTGTGATACAAAACAGCCATAACTTTTGTTCAAAGTGAGTTTTCAGTAGAATTTCAACCTAAAAGCATAAAAAGGTGCAAAAAACTTTAAGTTACAGGTGGATTTCACTCAGTTTTCCTCAAAATACAGGACTTATGCATGAAGTGTACATTTTTGGCTTCTCTCGCTGTGAATATGCTATTTTTGACCTGTCATACAAAACAGCCATAACTTTTTTTGAAAGTGAGTTTTCAGTCAAGTTTCAACCTGAAAGCATAGAAAGATGCATAAACATGAAGTTAAAGGTGGATTTCATGCAGTTTTCCAAAAAATACAGGAGTTCTGCATGAAGTGTTAACTTTGGCCTTCTCTCGCTGAAAAAACACTATTTGTGACCTGTGATAAAAAAATGCCATAACTTTTCTTCAAATTTAGTTTTAAGTCAAGTTTCAACCTGAAAGCATAGAAAGATGCATAAACTTGAAGTTACAGTTGGATTTCAGTGAGTTTTCATCAAAATACAAGAGTTCTGCATGAAGTGTTCATTTTGGCCTTCTCTCGCTGAGAAAACGCTATTCGTGACCTGTGACACAAAACAGCCATAACTTTTGTTCAAAGTGAGTTTTCAGTCAAGTTTCAACCTGAAAGCATAGAAAGCTGAATAAACTTGAAGTTACAGGTGGATTTTAGTGAGTTTTCCTCAAAATACAGGAGTTCTGCATTAAGTGTTCATTTTGGCCTTCTCTCGCTGAGAAAACGCTATTCGTGACCTCTGACACAAAACAGCCATAACTTTTGTTCAAAGTGAGTTTTCAGTCAAGTTTCATTCTGAAAGCATAGAAAGATGCATATACTTGAGTTTCAGCTTGATTTCAGTGAGTTTTCATCAAAATACAGGAGTTCTGCATGAAGTGTTCATTTTGGCCTTCTCTCGCTGAGAAAAAACTATTTGTGAAATGTGATACAAAAATGCCATAACTTTTCTTCAAAGTGAGTTTTCAGTCAAGTTTCAACCTGAAAGCATAGAAAGATGCATAAACTTGAAGTTACAGGTGTATTTCATGCAGTTTTCCTCAAAATACAGGAGTTATGCATGAAGTGTTCATTTTGGCCTTCTCTCACTGAGAAAACACTATTTGTGACCTGTGACACAAAACAGCCATAACTTTTGTTCAAAGTAATTTTTCAGTCAAGTTTCAACCTGAAAGCATAGAAAGATGCATAAACTTGAAGTTACAGGTGGATTTCAGTGAGTTTTCATCAAAATACAGGAGTTCTGCATGAAGTGTTCATTTTGGCCTTCTCTCGATGAGAAAACGCTATTTGTGACCTGTGACACAAAACGGCCATAACTTTTTTTCAAAGTGGGTTTTCAGTCAAGTTTCAACCTGAAAGCATAGAAAGATGCATAAACTTGAAGTTACAGCTAGATGTCAGTGAGTTTTCCTCAAAATACAAGAGTTCTGCATGAAGTGTTCATTTTGGCCTTCTCTCGCTGAGAAAACACTATTTGTGACCTGTGATACAAAACAGCCATAACTTTTGTTCATAGTGAGTTTTCACTCTAGTTTCAACCTGAAAGAATAGAAAGATGAATAAACTTGAAGTTACAGTTGGATTTCAGTGAGTTTTCCTCAAAATACAGGAGTTATGCATGAAGTGTTCATTTTGGCATTCTCTCGCTGAGAAAACGCTATTCGTGATTTGTGACACAAAACAGCCATAACTTTTGTTCAAAGTGAGTTTTCAGTCAAGTTTCATTCTGAAAGCATAGAAAGATGCATAAACTTGAAGTTACAGCTTGATTTCAGTGAGTTTTCATCAAAATACAGGAGTTCTGCATGAAGTGTTCATTTTGGCCTTCTCTCGCTGAGAAAACACTATTTGTGAAATGTGATACAAAAATGCCATAACTTTTCTTCAAAGTGAGTTTTCAGTCAAGTTTCAACCTGAAAGCATAGAAAGATGCATAAACTTGAAGTTACAGTTGGATTTCATGCAGTTTTCCTCAAAATACAGGAGTTCTGCATGAAGTGTTCATTTTTGCCTTCTCTCGCTGAGAAAACTCTATTTGTGACCTGTGACACAAAACAGCCATAACTTTTGTTCAAAGTGAGTTTTCACTCTAGTTTCAACCTGAAAGCATAGAAAGATGAATAAACTTGAAGTTACAGCTTGATTTCAGTGAGTTTTCCTCAAAATACAGGAGTTCTGCATGAAGTGTTCATTTTGGCCTTCTCTGGCTGAGAAAACGCTATTTGTGACCTGTGACAAAAAACAGCCATGACTTTTGTTCAAAGTGAGTTTTCAGACAAGTTTCAACCTGAAAGCATAGAAAGATGCATAAACTTGAAGTTACAGCTTGATTTCAGTGAGTTTTCCTCAAAATACAGGAATTGTGCATGAAGTGTTCATTGTGGCCTTCTCTGGCTGAGAAAACACTATTTGTGACCTGTGACACAAAAATGCCATAACTTTTCTTCAAAGTGAGTTTTCAGTCAAGTTTCAATCTGAAAGCATAGAAAGATGCATGAACTTGAAGTTAGAGGTGGATTTCAGTGAGTTTTCATCAAAATACAGGAGTTCTGCATGAAGTGTTCATTTTGGCCTTCTCTCGCTGCGAAAACGCTGTTTGTGACCTGTGACACAAAACAGCCATAACTTTTGTTCAAAGTGAGTTTTCAATCAACTTTCAACCTGAAATCAAAGAAAGATGCATAAACTTGAAGTTACAGCTTGATTTCATTGAGTTTTCCTCAAAATAAAGGAGTTGAGCATGAAGTGTTCATTTTGGCCTTCTCTTACTGAGAAAACGCTATTTGTGACCTGCGACACAAAACAGCCATAACTTTTGTTCAAAGTGAGTTTTCAGTCAAGTTTCAACCTGAAAGCATAGAAAGATGCATACACTTGAAGTGACAGCTTGATTTCAGTGAGTTTTCCTCAAAATACAGGAGTTCTGCATGAAGTGTTCATTTTGGCCTTCTCTCGCTGAGAAAACGCTATTTGTGACCTGTGACACAAAACAGCCATAACTTTTGTTCAAAGTGAGTTTTCAGTCAAGTTTCAACCTGAAAGCATAGAAAGATTCATAAACTTGAAGTTACAGCTTGATTTCATTGAGTTTTCATCAAAATACAGCAGTTCTGCATGAAGTGTTAATTTTGGCCTTCTCTCGCTGAGAAAACGCTATTTGTGACCTGCGACACAAAACAGCCCTAACTTTTGTTCAAAGTGAGTTGTCAGTTAAGTTTCAACCTGAAAGCATAGAAAGATGCATAAACTTGAAGTTACAGCTTGATTTCATTGAGTTTTCATCAAAATACAGCAGTTCTGCATGAAGTGTTCATGTTGGCCTTCTCTCGCTGAGAAAACGCTATTTGTGACCTGCGACACAAAACAGCCCTAACTTTTGTTCAAAGTGTGTTTTCAGTCAAGTTTCAACCTGAAAGCATAGAAACATGCATAAACTTGAAGTTACAGCTTGATTTCAGTGAGTTTTCCTCAAAATACAGGAGTTATGCATGAAGTGTTCCTTTTGGCCTTCTCTCGCTGAGAAAACGCTATATGTGACCTGCGACACAAAACAGCCATAACTTTTGTTCAAAGTGAGTTTTCAGTCAAGTTTCAACCTGAAAGCATAGAAAGATGCATTAAAGAGAAGTTACAGGTGGATTTCAGTCAGTTTTCCTGAAAATAAGGGAGTTCAGCAAGAAGTGTTCACTCCAGAGGACACTCGCTGGTAAAAGGCATTGGGTGACCTGTGATCACAAATGCTGGAACTCTTGATAACACTGACCTTTCAGTGAACTTCAAAACTGAAAACACAGAATGATGAAAACCTTTGAAGTAACAGGTGCTTTTAAGCCAGCTTTGCTCAAACTCATGGAGTTCTGCATGAAATGTTTAAATTGTCTTCTTTTGTTTTGAAAACAGTCTTCATGAACAGTGATCATCAAAGTCGTAATTTTTTTTCAAATTGACTTCAAAGTGAAAGTTTCACCTGAAAGCATAGAAAGATGCATAAACTTGAAGTGACAGGTGGATTTCATGCAGTTTTCCTCAAAATACAGGAGTTATGAATGAAGTGTTCATTTTGGCCTTCTCTGGCTGAGAAAATATTATTTGTGACCTGTGATACAAAACAGCCATAACTTTTGTTCAAAGTGAGTTTTCAGTCAAATTTCAACCTAAAAGCATAAAAAGGTGCAAAAAACTTTAAGTTTCAGGTGGATTTCACTCAGTTTTCCTCAAAATACAGGACTTATGCATGAAGTGTACATTTTTGGCTTCTCTCGCTGTGAATATGCTATTTTTTACCTGTCATACAAAACAGCCATAACTTTTTTTGAAAGTGAGTTTTCAGTCAAGTTTCAACCTGAAAGCATAGAAAGATGCATGAACTTGAGTTAGAGGTGGATTTCAGTGAGTTTTCATCAAAATACAGGAGTTCTGCACAAAGTGTTCATTTTTGCCTTCTCTCGCTGCGAAAACGCTATTTGTGACCTGTGACACAAAACAGCCATAACTTTTGTTCAAAGTGAGTTTTCAATCAACTTTCAACCTGAAATCAAAGAAAGATGCATAAACTTGAAGTTACAGCTTGATTTCATGGAGTTTTCCTGAAAATAAGGGAGTTCAGCAAGAAGTGTTCACTCCAGAGGACACTCGCTGGTAAAAGGCATTGTGTGACCTGTGATCACAAATACTGGAACCTTTGATAACACTGACCTTTCAGTGAACTTCAAAACTGAAAACACAGAATGATGAAAACCTTTGAAGTAACAGGTGCTTTTAAGCCAGCTTTGCTCAAACTAATGGAGTTCTGCATGAAATGTTTGAATTGTCTTCTTTTGTTTTGAAAACAGTCTTCATGAACAGTGATCATCAAAGTCGTAATTTTTTTTCAAATTGACTTCAAAGTGAAAGTTTCACCTGAAAGCATAGAAAGATGCATAAACTTGAAGTTACAAGTGGATTTCAGGCAGTATTCCTCAAAATACAGGATTCATACATGAAGTGTTCATTTTGGCCTTCTCTCGCTGAGAAAACACTATTTGTGACCTGTGATACAAAACAGCCATAACTTTCGTTCAAAGTGAGTTTTCAGTCAAGTTTCAACCTGAAAGCATAGAAAGATGCATTAAAGAGAAGTTACATGTGGATTTCAGTCAGTTTTCCTCAAAATACAGGACTTATGCATGAACTGTACATTTTTGGCTTCTCTCGCTGAGAAAACACTATTTTTGACCTGTCATACAAAACAGCCATAACTTTTTTTGAAAGTGAGTTTTCAGTCAAGTTTCAACCCGAAAGCATAGAAAGATGCATAAACCTGAAGTTAAAGGTGGATTTCATGCAGTTTTCCAAAAAATACAGGAGTTCTGCATGAAGTGTTCACTTTGGCCTTCTCTTGCTGAGAAAACACTATTTGTGACCTGTGACACAAAACAGCCATAACTTTTGTTCAAAGTAATTTTTCAGTCAAGTTTTTACCTGAAAGCATAGAAAGATGCATAACCTTGAAGTTACAGGTGGATTTCAGTCAGTTTTCCTCAAAATACAGGAGTTATGCATGAAGTGTTCATTTTGGCCTTCTCTCGCTGAGAAAACACTATTTGTGACCTGTGATACAAAAATGCCATAACTTTTGTTCAAAGTGAGTTTTCAGTCAAGTTTTTTCCTGAACGCATAGAAAGATGCATAACCTTGAAGTTACAGTTGGATTTCAGTGAGTTTTCATCAAAATACAGGAGTTATGCAAGAAGTTTTCATTTTGGCCTTCTCTCACTGAGAAAACCTTATTTGTGACCTTTGATACAAAACAGCCATAAATTTTTCGAACTGAGTTTTCAGTCAAGTTTTAAACTGAAAGCATATAAAGATGCATAAACTTCCAGTTACAGGTGGATTTCATGCAGTTTTCCAAAAAATACAGGAGTTATGAATGAAGTTTTCATTTTGGCCTTCTCTCGCTGAGAAAACCATATTTGTGACCTGTGATACAAAACAGCCATAACTTTTGTTCAAAGTGATTTTTCAGTCAAGTTTCAACCTGAAAGCATAGAAAGATGCATAAACTTGAAGTTACAGGTGGATTTCATGCAGTTTTCCAAAAAATAAAGGAGTTATGAATGAAGTTTTCATTTTGGCCTTCTCTCGCTGAGAAAACCATATTTGTGACCTGTGATACAAAACAGCCATATCTTTTGTTCAATGTGAGTTTTCAGTCAAGTTTCAACCTGAAAGCATAGAAAGATGCATAAAAGAGAAGTTAAAGGTGGATTTCACTCAGTTTTCCTCAAAATACAGGAGTTATGCATGAAGTGTTCATTTTGGCCTTCTCTCGCTGAGAAAACCATATTTGTGACCTGTGATACAAAACAGCCATAACTTTTTTTCAAAGTGAGTTTTCAGTCAAGTTTCAACCTGAAAGCATAGAAAAATTCATAAACTTGAAGTTACAGGTGGATTTCACTAAGTTTTCCTCAAAATACAGGAGTTCTGCATGAAGTGTTCATTTTGGCCTTCTCTCGCTGAGAAAACACTATTTGTGAAATGTGATACAAAAATGCCATAACTTTTCTTCAAAGTGAGTTTTCAGTCAAGTTTCAACCAAAAAGCATAGAAAGATGCATAAATTTGAAGTTACAGGTGGATTTCATGCAGTTTTCCTCAAAATACAGGAGTTATGCATGAAGTGTTCATTTTGTCCTTCTCTCGCTGAGAAAACACTATTTGTGACCTGTGACACAAAACAGCCATAACTTTTCTTCAAAGTGAGTTTTCAGTCAAGTTTCAACCTGAAAGCATAGAAAGATGCATAAACTTGAAGTTACAGGTGGATTTCAGTGAGTTTTCATCAAAATACAGGAGTTCTGCATGAAGTGTTCATTTTGGCCTTCTCTCGCTGAGAAAACGCTATTCGTGACCTTTGACACAAAACAGCCATAATTTTGTTCAAAGTGAGTTTTCAGTCAAGTTTCAACCTGAAAGCATAGAAAGCTGCATAAACTTGAAGTTACAGGTGGATTTTAGTGAGTTTTCTTCAAAATACAGGAGTTCTGCATGAAGTGTTAATTTTGGTCTTCTCTCGCTGAGAAAACGCTATTCGTGACCTGTGACACAAAACAGCCATAACTTTTGTTCAAAGTGATTTTTCAGTCAAGTTTCATTCTGAAAGCATAGAAAGATGCATAAACTTGAAGTTACAGGTGGATTTCAGTCAGTTTTCCAAAAAATACAGGAGATCTGCATGAAGTGTTATTTTTGGCCTTGTCTCGCTAAGAAAACGCTATTTGTGACCTGTGATAATAAAAAACAGCCATAACTTTTTTTCAATGTGGGTTTTCAGTCAAGTTTCAACCTGAAAGCATAGAAAGATGCATAAACTTGAAGTTACATGTGGATTTCATGCAGTTTTCCAAAAAATACAGGAGTTCTGCATGAAGTGTTCATTTTGTCCTTCTCTCGCTGAGAAAACGCTTTTTGTGACCTTTGATACAAAACAGCCATAACTTTTGTTCAAAGTGAGTTTTCTGTCAAGTTTCAACCTGAAAGCATAGAAAGTTGCATAACCTTGAAGTTAGAGGTGGATTTCAGGCAGTTTTCCTCAAAATACAGGAGTTATGAATGAAGTGTTCATTTTGGCCTTCTCTCGCTGAAAAAAACACTATTCGTGACCTGTGATACAAAAAAGCCATAACTTTTGTTTAAAGTGAGTTTTCAGTCAAGTTTCAACCTGAAAGCATAGAAAGATGCATAAACTTGAAGTTACAGGTGGATTTCAGGCAGTTTTCCTCAAAATACAGCAGTTATGCATGAAGTGTTCATTTTGGCCTTCTCTCGCTGAGAAAACACTATTTGTGACCTGTGATAAAAAAACAGCCCTAACTTTTGTTCAAAGTGAGTTTTCAGTCAAGTTTCAACCTGAAAGCATAGAAAGATGAATAAAAGAGAAGTTAGAGGTGGATTTCAGGCAGTTTTCCTCAAAATACAGGAATTATTCTTGAAGTTTTCATTTTGGCCTTCTCTTGCTGAGAAAACACTATTTGTGACCTGTGATACAAAACAGCCCTAACTTTTGTTCAAAGTGAGTTTTCAATCAAGTTTCAACCTGAAACCATAGAAAGATGCATAAAAGAGAAGTTACAGGTTAATTTTAGGCAGTTTTCCTAAAAATACAGGAGTTATGCATGAAGTGTTATTTTTGGCCTTCTCTCGCTGAGAAAACACTATTTGTGACCTGTGATACAAAACAACCATAACTTTTTTTCAAAGTGAGTTTTCAATCAAGTTTCAACCTGAAAGCATAGAAAGATGCATAAACTTTAAGTTAGAGGTTAATTTCATGCAGTTTTCCTCAAAATACAGGAGTTATGCATGAAGTGTTCATTTTGGCCTTCTCTCGCTGTTAAAACACTATTTGTGACCTGTGATACAAAACAGCCATAACTTTTGTTCAAAGTGAGTTTTTAGTCAAGTTTCAACCTGAAATCATAGAAAGATGCATAAACTTGAAGTTAGAAGTGGATTTCATGCAGTTTTCAAAAAAATACAGGAGCAATGCATGAAGTGTTCATTTTTGCCTTCTCTCGCTGAGAAAACGCTATTTGTGACCTGTGATACAAACAGCCATGACTTTTGTTTGAATTGAGTTTTCAGTCAAATTTAAACCTGAAAGTATAGAAAGATGCATAAAAGAGAAGATACAGGTGGATTTCACTCAGTTTACCAAAAAATACAGGAGTTATGCATGAAGTGTTCATTTTGGCCTTCACTCGCTGAGAAAACAATATTTGTGACCTCTGATACAAAACAGCCATAACGTTTGTTCAAAGTGAGTTTTCAGTCAAGTTTCAACATGAAAACATAGAAAGATGCCTAATCTTTAAGTTAGAAGTGGATTTCATGCAGTTTTCAAAAAAATACAGGAGTCATGCATGAAGTGTTCATTTTGGCCTTCCCTCGCTGAGAAAACGCTATTTGTGACCTGTGATACAAAACAGCCATAACTTTTTTCAAAGTGAGTTTTCAGTCAAGTTTCAACCTGAAAGCATAGAAAGATGCATAAACTTTAAGTTAGAGGATGGTTTTAACTCAGTTTTCCATAAAATACAGGAATTATATATGAAGTGTTCATTTTGTCCTTCTTTCACTGAGAAAGCCCTATTTGTGACGTGTGATACAAAACAGCCATAACTTTATTTAAAAGTGAGTTTTCAGTCAAGTTTCAACCTGAAAGCATAGAAAGATGCATGAAAGTGAAGTTAGAGGTGGATTTCACACAGTTTTCCTCAGAATACAGGAGTTATGCATGAAGTGTTCATTTTGGCCTTCTCTCGCTGAGAAAGCACTTTTTGTGACCTGTGATACAAAACAGCCATAACTTTTGTTCTAAGTGAGTTTACAGTAAAGTTTCAACCTGAAAACATAGAAAGATGCATAAACTTGAAGCGAAAAAGTGGATTTCATGGAGTTTTCCAAAAAGTAAAGGAGTTATGCATGATGTTTTCATTTTGGCCTTCTCTCGCTGAGAAAACACTATTTGTGACCTGTCATAAAAAACAGCCATAGCTTTTTTTCAAAGTGAATTTTCAGTAAAGTTTCAACATGAAAGCATAGAAAGATGCATAAACTTGAAGTTACAGGTGGACTTCACTCACTTTTCCTCAAAATACAGGAGTTTTGCATGACGTGTACATTTTTGGCTTCTCTCGCTTAGAAAACACTATTTGTGACCTGTGATACAAAACAGCCATAATTTTGTTCAAAGTGAGTTTTCAGTCAAGTTTCAACCTGAAAGCAAAGAAAGATGCATAAAAGAGAAGTTACAGGTGGATTTCACGCAGTTTTCCTCAAAATACAGGAGTTATGCATGAAGTGTTCATTTTGGCCTCCTCTTGCTTGGAAAACGCTATTTGTGACCTGTGAAACAAAACAGCCATAACTTTTTTTCAAAGTGAGTTTTCAGTCAAGTTGCAACCTGAAAGCATAGAAAGATGCATAAACTTGAAGTTAAAGGTGGATTTCAGGAAGTTTTCCAAAAAAAAAAAACAGGAGTCATGCAAAAAGTGTTCATTTTGGCCTTCTCTCGCTGAGAAAAAAATATTTGTGACCTGTGATATAAAACAGACATAACTTTTTTTCAAAGTGAGTTTTCAGTCAAGTTTCATCCTGAAAGCATGGAAAGATGCATAAATTTGAAGTTACAGGTAGATTTCAGGCATTTTTCCAAAAAATACAGGAGTTATGAATGAAATGTTCATTTGGGGTGTTCTCTCGCTGAGAAAACACTATTTGTGACCTGTGATACAAAACAGCCATAACTTTTGTTCAAAGTGAGTTTTCAGTCAAGTTTCAACCTGAAAGCATAGAAAGATGCATAAAAGAGAAATTACTGGTGGATATAATGCAGTTTCCCAAACACGGACAGGAAAGTGAATAAATTCAGCCGACTGCTTCAGTTGAACACGTGGCTACCCAACATCTGCGAGTCCAGAGGATTGCATTACATCGAGAACTTTAACCTGTTTACGCATCGAGGTGACCTTTTCAGAGGAAAAGGGCCACACCTGAATGGAGGTGGAGTAAAGAGGCTGACGGATAACCTCCTCCACGCTCTGATGCATCAGAACCGGCCTGAACTGAACCAGGCTTGCGGGCAACCGATGAGAGAAAAGAGGAGAGGGAGAGGAGCTCCCTCTTCCCCACCCAAGGACCCGGCAAAGGATGTACCCAAAACAGCACCTTCTGCAACCACTGGAAAGGACTCAGTCACAGCAGCCTCAACAACAAAACCTGCATCCCCAGCGAAGGCATCAGCTCCAGCTCCCACAACAACAACATCAGCATCTTCAGAAAACAACTCTGCTGCAACTGCAAGGACAAAACCTGCATCTCCGGAGAAGGTTAGGGATGCAGCATCCCTGTCACCTTCTCCCTCACCGCCGTCCTGGGCACCACCTGCTGTGTCTACGCCCTCTCTTCACTCTCATTCCCATCTCCACAGTCACCTTTGAGATTTCCAAACCATCTTGAAAGCTTGATAAAATCAGGCACGAAAATGGTTCCTCTCACTCCAGACATGATTAGATCGAGGGTTCTAGCCCCAAAGAAGTATCGTGCCCCTTCCCCTCCCCCCAGAGTCCCCCCAGCTCAGTCTTCACCACCAGGCCCAGCTGTAATCTCCAACAGTGTCACCACTGCTGTCTAGGATGTAAAGGGCCTCTGCGTTGCTACCACTCATAGTATACCCAACTGGAGGTCCAGGGAGGAGAACTTCTCTGCAAAAACAATACCTACTGTAATATCACGAAGATTAGATAAGAGAGAGACAGACAGATGAGCAGAGAAATCTAATCCATATCTCTTGTAAGAACTTGGAGTCCTTTGAAACTCAGTCTAATCTCAAACATGTTGTGCTTAATGTCAGATCTTTAAATAACAAATCATTTTTAATTAATAATTTTATTTCTTCTCGTGATCTTGATTTAATGTTTTTAACTGAGACGTGGCTTGACAAAAATACAGGTAATGCAGTCCTGATTGAGTCTACTCCACCTCACTACACCTTTGAATCTGAAACAAGACAGAGCAAGAGAGGTGGAGGGGTGTGTAGCATATTCAGAGAAAATATAGTTATACAAAAATTGTCGTTTGGAGTTTTTTCATCATTTGAGTATTTGTCATTCAAATTGGAGTTAAAACAAGCCACCATACTTTATATCACTATTTATAGGCCACCACAGAACTGTTTTATTGATGATTTTACTGAATTACTTTCAGCTGTGTGCACTGAATTTGACTGTTTGGTTATTACAGGTGATTTAAATGTGCATGTGGATGTAGCCAGTGACAGACATGCTAAAGAACTCAGTGCTGTCCTTGAAACGTTTGGTCTAACTCAGTATGTGAACGAACCCACTCACAACAGAGGGCACACACTGGACGTGCTCATTACAAAAGGGGTTATTGTTTCAGGTGTTAATGTCATGGATATTGCATTATCAGATCATTTTTGTGTTTTCTTTAATCTGTCTGTTATACCCAAGCCAGCACATGGGTCGTCAATGGTTCGGAGAAGACTCATAAATGACAAAACAAGGACACACTTTATGGAAATGGTTGCTTTTGAAAACACCTCTGGTTCTAATGTTAATGATCTGTTAAACTCGTATACATCAAGTGTTTTGAATGTCTTGGACACCATTGCTCCTGTTAAGGTTAGAATAGTTAAAGACAGACAAAAAGCACCATGGAGAAATGAAGACTCTGTCAGGGCACAAAAAAGAGGGTGCCGGAGAGCCGAACGGAAATGGCGCAAGTCAAAGCTACAGGTTGACTATGACATTTATAGACAAAAATTATCCATGTTTAACCAGACTTTACGAAGAGCTAGGGAGAGGTATTTCTCTGAAGTGATTACAAACTCGAATGGTAATTCTCGAGTTCTGTTTGCTACTGTAAACAGATTAACAAACCCTTCGGTTCCACTGCCCTTAGAATTCATTTCTATATCAAAATGCAATGAATTTGCAAAATTCTTTAGTGATAAAGTTCAAGATATTAAAAAAGCTATCATTTCTAAGACACAAATGATAGCCCAGCATCCACCTGAACACCTAGAGCTGGCACTTTTCACTCCTGTCAGTGACAAAACAGTCCAAGAGATTATTTCAGGTCTGAGTTCATCTACATGCTGCCTTGATGAGTTACCCACTAGATTTGTAAAGACTGTGCTGAGCAGCCTGTTACCAAAAGTTACTCATTTAGTTAAGATTTCACTAGAGACCGGAACATTTCCAAGGGCCCTGAAAACTGCGGTCATTAAGCCTCTTTTAAAGAAGAGCAGTCTTGATGCCATGGTTCTGAACAACTACCGGCCCATATCAAACCTGCCATTCCTAGGAAAAGTCCTCGAAAAAGTTGTTTATCAACAACTCACTGACTTTCTCCTGTCCAACAATGCTTTTGATACTTTCCAGTCTGGCTTTAGGCCCCACCACAGCACTGAGACAGCTCTGATCTAGGTGATAAATGACATCCGCCTAAACACAGACAAAGGCAAAGTCTCAGTCTTAGTCCTGCTTGACTTGAGTGCTGCCTTTGACACAGTTGACCATGAGATCCTTTTACAGAGGCTAGAGAATTGGCTAGGAATCTCTGGTTCTGCTCTAAACTGCTTCAAGTCCTATCTTGAGGAGAGAACATACTTTGTTGAAATTGGAAATTGCAGCTCAGACAAAATGGCCATGACCTGTGGTGTCCCCCAAGGTTCAATCTTGGGGCCCCTCTTGTTCAACCTATACATGCTTCCACTAGGCCAACTAATAAGCAGCCATAATGTGTCCTACCATAACTATGCAGACGACACTCAGATCTATGTGTCTCTGACAGCAGGTGAACATGGACCTGTGGATTCACTCTTCCACTGCATCCAACATATAAGCATGTGGATGCAAAACAACTTTCTCCAGCTAAACTCAGAAAAAATGGAATTAATCGTTTTTGGGCCACAGAAGCAAAGAGAAAGTGTGATCAGTCACCTTGAATCCCTTTCTCTAAAACCAAAACAACAGGTTAGAAATCTGAGGGTAATATTGGACTCAGATCTGAACTTTAACAGCCACATAAAGTCAGTAAAATCAGCAGCCTTTTACCATCTAAAAAACATTGCCAAAATCAGAGGTATAGTGTCTGAACCAGACTTGGACAGACTAATCCATGCATTTGTCTCCAGTAGATTAGACTACTGTAACGGCCTGCTCACTGGTATCTCTAAACAAGCTGTTAAACAACTACAATACATTCAGAACGCTACAGCTCGAGTCCTGACTAGAACCAGGAAATACGACCATATTAGTCCAGTGCTCAGATCTCTGCACTGGCTTCCTGTTGCTCAGAGAATAGACTTTAAGACAGCTCTGCTTGTATACAAGTCTCTTCATGGTCAAGCACCGAAGTACATCTCTGACATGTTAGACCCATATGAACCCTCCAGGTCTCTGAGAACCTCAGGTAGAGGTCTCCTACAGGGGCCCAGAATCAGGACTAAACATGGTGAAGCTACTTTCCAGTTTTCTGCAACTAAAATCTGGAACAGTCTTCCAGAAAAAGTGAGACAGGAATCAACTGTGACAATGTTTAAGACCAGGCTGAAAACTACTCTGTTCAGTCGTGCATACGACAGCTGAAAGTATTTTATCTGCACTCTTCTCCTTTTCTTTAAATTAATGATTCTATTTATGTTTTATGATTTTATCTGCCTTTTTGTGATTTTAAGATTTTTCTGCAACTGTAAAGCATTTGAGTTGCCATGTGTATGAATTGTGCTCTACAAATAAACTTGCCTTGCCTTCATTTTGACCTTCTCTCTTTGTGAAAACACTATTTGTGACCTGTGATAAAAAAACAGCCATAACTTTTGTTGAAATTGAGTTTTAAGTCAAGTTTCAACCTGAAAGCATAGAAAGATGCATAAACTTGAAGTTACATGTGGATTTCACTCAATTTTCCAAAAAATACAGGAGTTAGGCATGAAGTGTTCATTTTGGCGTTCTCTATCTGTGAAAACACTATTTGTGACCTGTGATACAAAACAGCCATAACTTTTGTTCAAAGTGAGTTTTCAGTCAAGTTTTGACCTGAAAGTATAGAAAGACGCATAAACTTGAAATGACAGGTGCATTTCACTCAGTTTTCAAAAAAATACAGGAGTTATGCATGAAGTGTTCATTTTGGCCTTCTCTCGCTGAGAAAACGCTATTCGTGACCTGTGATACAAAACAGCCATAACTTTTGTTAAAAGTGAGTTTTCAGTCAAGTTTCAACTGAGGTGGATTTCACTATGTTTACCTAAAAATACAGGAGTTATGCATGAAGTGTTCATTTTGGCCATCTCTCGCTGAGACAACACTATTTGTGACCTGTAAAAAAAAAAAACATAACTTTTGTTCAGAGTGAGTTTTAAGTCAAGTTTCAATCTGAAAGCATAGAAAGATGAATAAAACAGACGTTACAGGTGGATTTCACGCAGTTTTCCTCAAAATACAGGAGTTATGCATGAAGTGTTCATTTTGGCCTTCTCTCGCTGAGAAAACGCTATTTGTGACCTGTGATACAAAAAAGCCATAACTTTTGTTCAAAGTGAGTTTTCAGTCAAGTTTCAACTTGAAAGCAAAGAAAGATACATAAACTTGAAGTTACAGGTGGATTTCACTCAGTTTTCCTCAAAATACAGGAGTTATGCATGAAGTGTTCATTTTGGCCTTCTCTCGCTGTGAAAACACTATTTGTGACCTGTGATAAAAAACAGCCATAACTTTTGTTCAAAGTGAGTTTTCAGACAAGTTTCTACCAGAATACAATAAAAATTACATTACCTTGACATGACACGTGGATTTCAGTCAGTTTTCCTCTAAATAAGGGAGTTCAGCAAGAAGTGTTCACTCCAGAGGACTCTCGCTGGTAAAAGGCATTGTGTGACCTGTGATCACAAATGCTGTAACTCTTGATCACACTGACCTTTCAGTGAACTTAAAATCTGAAAACACAGAATGATGAAAACCTTTGAAGTAACAGGTGCTTTTAAGCCAGCTTTGATCAAACTAATAGAGTTCTGCATGAAATGTTTAAAATGTATTCTTTTGTTTTGAAAACAGTCTTCGTGAACCGTGACATCAAAGACGTAATTTTTTTTCAAAATGACTTCGAAGTGAAAGTTTAACCTGAAAGCATAGAAAGATGCATACACTTGAAGTTACAGGTGGATTTCATGCAGTTTTCCTCAAAATACAGGAGTTACGCATGAAGTTTTCATTTTGACCTTCTATCGCTGAGAAAACACTATTTGTGATCTGTGATACAAAACAGCCATAACATTTGTTGAAAGTGAGTTTTCAGTCAAGTTTCAGCCTGAAAGCAAAGAAAGATTCATTAACTTGAAGTTACAGGTGGATTTCACTCAGTTTTCCTCAAAATACAGGAGTTATGCATGAAGTGTTCATTTTGGCCTTCTATTGCTGAGAAAACAGTATTTGTGACCTGTGATACAAAACAGCCACAACTTTTGTTCAAAGTGAGTTTTCAGTCAAGTTTCCACCTGAAAGCAAAGAAAGATGCATAAAAGAGATGTTACAGGTTGATTTCACGCAGTTTTCCTCAAAATACAGGAGTTATGCATGAAGTGTTCATTTTGGCCTTCTCTCGCTGAGAAAAACATATTTGTCACCTATGATACAAAACAGCCATAACTTTTGTTCAAAGTGAGTTTTCAGTCAAGTTTAGACCTGAAAGTAAAGAAAGACGCATAAACTTGAAGTTACATGTGGATTTCACTCAATTTTCCAAAAAATACAGGAGTTATGCATGAAGTGTTCATTTTGGCGTTCTCTATCTGTGAAAACACTATTTGTGAACTGTGATACAAAACAGCCATAACTTTTGTTCAAAGTGAGATTTCACTCAAGTTTCAATCTGAAAGAATAGAAAGATGCATAAAAGAGAAGTTATAGGTGGATTTCACTCAGTTTTCCTCAAAATACAGGAGTTATGCATAAAGTGTTCGTTTTGGCCTTCTCTCGCTGAGAAAACGCTATTTGTGACCTGTGATACAAAAAAGCCATAACTTTTGTTAAAAGTGAGTTTTCAGTCAAGTTTCAACTGAGGTGGATTTCACTATGTTTACCTAAAAATACAGGAGTTATGCATGAAGTGTTCATTTTGGCCTTCTCTCGCTGAGACAACACTATTTGTGACCTGTAAAAAAAAAAAAACATAACTTTTGTTCAGAGTGAATTTTAAGTCAAGTTTCAATCTGAAAGCATAGAAAGATGAATAAAACAGACGTTACAGGTGGATTTCACGCAGTTTCCCTCAAAATACAGGATTTATGCATGAAGTGTTCATTTTGGCCTTCTCTCGCTGAGAAAACGCTATTTGTGACCTGTGACACAAAAAAGCCATAACTTTTGTTCAAAGTGAGTTTTCAGTCAAGTTTCAACTTGAAAGCAAAGAAAGATACATAAACTTTAAGTTACAGGTGGATTTCACTCAGTTTTCCTCAAAATACAGGAGTTATGCATGAAGTGTTCATTTTGGCCTTCTCTCGCTGTGAAAACACTATTTGTGACCTGTGATAAAAAACAGTCATAACTTTTGTTCAAAGTGAGTTTTCAGACAAGTTTCTACCTGAATACAATAAAAATTACATTACCTTGACATGACATGTGGATTTCAGTCAGTTTTCCTCTAAATAAGGGAGTTCAGCAAGAAGTGTTCACTCCAGAGGACTCTCGCTGGTAAAAGGCATTGTGTGACCTGTGATCACAAATGCTGTAACTCTTGATCACACTGACCTTTCAGTGAACTTCAAATCTGAAAACACAGAATGATGAAAACCTTTGAAGTAACAGGTGCTTTTAAGCCAGCTTTGATCAAACTAATAGAGTTCTGCATGAAATGTTTAAAATGTATTCTTTTGTTTTGAAAACAGTCTTCGTGAACCGTGACATCAAAGACGTAATTTTTTTTCAAAATGACTTCGAAGTGAAAGTTTAACCTGAAAGCATAGAAAGATGCATACACTTGAAGTTACAGGTGGATTTCATGCAGTTTTCCTCAAAATACAGGAGTTATGCATGAAGTTTTCATTTTGACCTTCTATCGCTGAGAAAACACTATTTGTGATCTGTGATACAAAACAGCCATAACATTTGTTGAAAGTGAGTTTTCAGTCAAGTTTCAGCCTGAAAGCAAAGAAAGATTCATTAACTTGAAGTTACAGGTGGATTTCACTCAGTTTTCCTCAAAATACAGGAGTTATGCATGAAGTTTTCATTTTGACCTTCTATCGCTGAGAAAACACTATTTGTGATCTGTGATACAAAACAGCCATAACATTTGTTGAAAATGAGTTTTCAGTCAAGTTTCAGCCTGAAAGCAAAGAAAGATTCATTAACTTGAAGTTACAGGTGGATTTCACTCAGTTTTCCTCAAAATACAGGAGTTATGCATGAAGTGTTCATTTTGGCCTTCTATCGCTGAGAAAACAGTATTTGTGACCTGTGATACAAAACAGCCACAACTTTTGTTCAAAGTGAGTTTTCAGTCAAGTTTCCACCTGAAAGCAAAGAAAGATGCATAAAAGAGATGTTACAGGTGGATTTCACGCTGTTTTCCTCAAAATACAGGAGTTATGCATGAAGTGTTCATTTTGGCCTTCTCTCGCTGAGAAAAACATATTTGTCACCTATGATACAAAACAGCCATAACTTTTGTTCAAAGTGAGTTTTCAGTCAAGTTTAGACCTGAAAGTAAAGAAAGACGCATAAACTTGAAGTTACATGTGGATTTCACTCAATTTTCCAAAAAATACAGGAGTTATGCATGAAGTGTTCATTTTGGCGTTCTCTATCTGTGAAAACACTATTTGTGACCTGTGATACAAAACAGCCATAACTTTTGTTCAAAGTGAGATTTCACTCAAGTTTCAATCTGAAAGAATAGAAAGATGCATAAAAGAGAAGTTATAGGTGGATTTCACTCAGTTTTCCTCAAAATACAGCAGTTATGCATAAAGTGTTCGTTTTGGCCTTCTCTCGCTGAGAAAACGCTATTTGTGACCTGTGATACAAAACAGCCATAACTTTTGTTAAAAGTGAGTTTTCAGTCAAGTTTAAACTGAGGTGGATTTCATTATGTTTACCTAAAAATACAGGAGTTATGTATGAAGTGTTCATTTTGGCCTTCTCTCGCTGAGACAACACTATTTGTGACCTGTAAAAAAAAAAAAAACATAACTTTTGTTCAGAGTGAGTTTTAAGTCAAGTTTCAATCTGAAAGCATAGAAAGATGAATAAAACAGACGTTACACGTGGATTTTACGCAGTTTTCCTCAAAATACAGGAGTTATGCATGAAGTGTTCATTTTTGCCTTCTCTCCCTGAGAAAACACTATTTGGGACCTGTGATACAAAACAGCCATAACTTTTCTTCAAAGTGAGTTTTCAGTCAAGTTTCAACCTAAAAGCATAGAAAGATGCATAAAAGACAAGTTACAGGTGGATTTCACTCAGTTTTCCTCAAAAAAAAGGAGTTATGCATGAAGTGTTCATTTTGGCCTTCTCTCTTTGTGAAAACACTATTTGTGACCTGTGATACAAAACAGCCATAACTTTTGTTCAAAGTCAGTTTTCAGACAAGTTTCAACCTGAATACACTGAAAATGACATTACCTCGACATGAAATGTGGATTTCAGTCAGTTTTCCTGAAAATGAGGGAGTTCAGCAAGACGCGTTCACTCCAGAGGACTCTCGCTGGTAAAAGGCATTGTGTGACCTGTGATCACAAATGCTGGAACTCTTGATCACACTGACCTTTCAGTGAACTTTAAATCTGAAAACACAGAATGATGAAAACCTTTGAAGTAACAGTTGCTTTTAAGCCAGCTCTTCTCAAACTAATGGAGTTCTGCATGAAATGATTAAAAAGTCTTCTTTTGTTTTGAAAACAGTCTTCGTGAACCTTGATCATCAAAGACATAATTTTTTTTCAAAATGACTTCGAAGTTAAAGTTCGACCTTAAATCATAGAAAGATGCGTAAAAGAGAAGTTATAGGTAGATTTCAGTCAGTTTTCCTCAAAATACAGGAGTTATGCATGAAGTGTTCATTTTGGCCTTCTCTCCCTGAGAAAAAGCTTTTTGAAATGTGATACAAAACAGCCATAACTTTTGTTCAAAGTGAGTTTTCAGTGACGTTTCAAACGGAAAGCATAGAAAGATGCATACACTTAAAGTTACAGGTGGATTTCACTTAGTTTTCAAAAAAAAAAAATTAGTCATGCATGAAGTGTTCATTTTGGCCTTCTCTCACTGAGAAAACACTATTTTTGACCTATGATACAAAACAATCATAACTTTTTTTCAAAGTGGGTTTTCAGTCAAGTGTCAACCTGAAAGCATAGAAAGATGCATAACAGAAAAGTTACAGGTGGATTTCACTCAGTTTTCCTCAAAATACAGGAGTTATGCATGAAGTGTTCATTTTTACCTTCTCTCGCTGAGGAAACACTATTTGTGACCTGTGACACAAAAAAGCCATAACTTTTTTTCAAAGTGAGTTTTCAGTCAAGTTTCAACTTGAAAGCAAAGAAAGATACATAAACTTGAAGTTACAGGTGGATTTCACACAGTTTTCCTCAAAATACAGGAGTTATGCATGAAGTGTTCATTTTGGCCTTCTCTCTTTGTGAAAACACTATTTGTGACCTGTGATACAAAACAGCCATAACTTTTGTTCAAAGTGAGTTTTCAGACAAGATTCAACCTGAATACAATGAAAATTACATTACCTTGACATGACACGTGGATTTCAGTCAGTTTTCCTCTAAATAAGGGAGTTCAGCAAGAAGTGTTCACTCCAGAGGACTCTCGCTGGTAAAAGGCATTGTGTGACCTGTGATCACAAATGCTGGAACTCTTGATCACACTGACCTTTCAGTGAACTTAAAATCTGAAAACACAGAATGATGAAAACCTTTGAAGTAACAGGTGCTTTTAAGCCAGCTTTGCTCAAACTAATAGAGTTCTGCATGAAATGATTAAAAAGTCTTCTTTTGTTTTGAAAACAGTCTTCGTGAACCTTGATCATCAAAGACATAATTTTGTTTCAAAATGACTTCGAAGTGAAAGTTCGACCTTAAATCATAGAAAGATGCGTAAAAGAGAAGTTATAGGTGGATTTCAGTCAGTTTTCCTCAAAATAAAGGAGTTATGCATAAAGTGTTCATTTTGGCCTTCTCTCGCTGAGAAAACGCTATTTGTGTCGTGTGACACAAAACAGCCATAACTTTTGTTCAAAGTGAGTTTTCAGTCAAGTTTCCACCTGAAAGCATAGAAAGATGCATAAAAGAGAAGTTACAGGTGGATTTCACTCAGTTTTCCTCAAAATACAGGAGTGATGCATGAAGTGTTCATTTTGGCCTTCTATCGCTGAGAAAACACTATTTGTAATCTGTGATACAAAACAGCCATAACTTTTTTTCAAAGTGAGTTTTCAGTCAAGTTTCAACCTGAAAGGCATAGAAAGATGCATAAACTTTAAGTTACAGGTGGATTTTATGCATTTTTCCAAAAAATGCAGGAGTTAAGCATGAAGTGTTCATTTTGGCCTTCTCTCGCTGAGAAAACACTATTTGTGAACTGTGATACAAAACAGCCATAACTTTTGTTCAAAGTGAGTTTTCAGTCAAGTTTCAACTTGAAAGCAAAGAAAGATACATAAACTTGAAGTTACAGGTGGATTTCACACAGTTTTCCTCAAAATACAGGAGTTATGCATGAAGTGTTCATTTTGGCCTTCTCTCGCTGTGAAAACGCTATTTGTGACCTGTGATACAAAACAGCCATAATTTTTGTTTGAAGTGGGTTTTCAGTAAAGTTTCACCCTGAAAGAATAGAAAGATGCATAAATTTGGAGTTACAGGTGGATTTCAGACAGTTTTCCTCAAAAGACAGGAGTTATGCATGAAGTTTTCATTTTGGCCTTCTCTAGCTGAGAAAACGCTATTTGTGACCTGTGATACAAAACAGCCCTAAACTTTTTTCAAAGTGAGTTTTCAGTCAAGTTTCAACCTGAAAGCATAGAAAGATGCATAAACGTGAAGTTACAGGTGGATTTAACTTAATTTTCCTCAAAATACAGGAGTTATGCATGAAGTGTTCATTTTGGCCTTCTCTCGCTGAGATAACACTATTTTTGACCTGTGATACAAAACAGCCATAACTTTTGTTTAAAGTGGGTTTTCAGTAAACTTTCACCCTGAAAGCATAGAAAGATGCATAAATTTGGAGTTACAGGTGGATTTCACACAGTTTTACGAAAAATACAGGAGTTATGCATTAAGTGTTCATTATTGCCTTCTCTCGCTGAGAAAACGCTATTTGTGACCAGTGATACAAAACAGCCATAACCTTTGTTCAAAGTGAGTTTTCAGTCAAGTTTCAACCTGAAAGCATTTAAAGATGCATAAACTTGAAGTTACAGGTGGATTTAGGGCAGTTTTACTAAAAATACAGGAGTTTTGCATGAAGTGTTCATTTTGGCCTTCTCTTGCTGAGAAAACGCTATTTGTGACCTGTGATACAAAACAGCCATAACTTTTTTCAAAGTGAATTTTCAGTCAAGTTTCAACCTGAAAGCATAGAAAGGTGCATAAACTTGAAATTACAGGTGGATTTCAGGCAGTTTTCCTCAAAATACAGGAGTTATGCATGAAGTGTTCATTTTGGCCTTCTCTCGCTGAGAAAACACTATTTGTGACCTGTGATACAAAACAGCCATAACTTTTGTTCAAAGTGAGTTTTCAGTCAAGTTTCAACCTGAAAGCATAAAAAGATGCATAAACTTGAAGTTAGAGGTGGATTTCAGGCAGTTTTCATCAAAATACAGGAGTTATGCATGAAGTGTTCATTTTGGCCTTCTCTCGCTGAGAAAACACTATTTGTGACCTGTGATACAAAACAGCCATAACTTTTGTACAAAGTGAGGTTTCAGTCAAGTTTCAACCTGAAACCATAGAAAGATGCATAAACTTGAAGTAAGACGTGGATTTATGGCAGTTTTCCTCAAAATACAGGAGTTATGCATGAAGTTTTCATTTTGGTCTTCTCTCGCTGAGAAAACGCTATTTGTGACCTGTGATACAAAACAGCCATAACTTTTGTTCAAAGTGAGTTTTCAGTCAAGTTTCAACCTGAAAGCAGAGAAAGATGCATAAAAGAGAAGTTAGAGGTGGATTTCAGGCAGTTTTCCTCAAAATACAGGAGTTCTGCATGAAGTGTTCATTTTGGCCTTCTCTCGCTGAGAAAACGCTATTTGTGACCTGTGATACAAAACAGCCATAACTTTTGTTCAAAGTGAGTTTTCAGTCAAGTTTCAACCTGAAAGCATAGAAAGATGCATAAAAGAGAAGTTCGAGGTGGATTTCAGTGAGTTTTCATCAAAATACAGGAGTTCTGCATGAAGTGTTCATTTTGGCCTTCTCTCGCTGAGAAAACACTATTTGTGACCTGTGATACAAAAATGCCATAACTTTTGTTCAAAGTGAGTTTTCAGTCAAGTTTCAACCTGAAAGCATAAAAAGAAGCATAAACTTGAAGTTAGAGGTGGATTTCAGGCAGTTTTCCTCAAAATACAGGAGTTATGCATGAAGTGTTCATTTTGGCCTTCTCTCGATGAGAAAACGCTATTTGTGACTAGTGATGAAAACAGCCATAACTTTTGTTCAAAGTGAGATTTCAGTCAAGTTTCAACCTGAAAGCATAGAAAGATGCATATATTTGAAGTTAGACGTGGATTTATGGCAGTTTTCCTCAAAATACAGGAGTTATGCATGAAGTTTTCATTTTGGCCTTTTCTCGCTGAGAAAACGCTATTTGTGACCTGTGATACAAAACAGCCATAACTTTTGTTCAAAGTGAGTTTTCAGTCAAGTTTCAACCTGAAAGCATAGAAAGATGCATAAACTTAAAGTTAGAGGATGATTTCAGGAAGTTTTCCTCAAAATACAAGAGTTATGCATGAAGTGTTCATTTTGGCCTTCTCTCACTGAGAAAACGCTTTTTGTGACCTGTGATACAAAACAGCCATAACTTTTGTTCAAAGTAAGTTTTCATCAAGTTTCAACCTGGAAGCATAGAAAGATGCATAAACTTGAAGTTACAATTGGATTTCAGTCAGTTTTCCTTAAAATACAGGAGTTATGCATGAAGTGTTCATTTTGGCCTTCTCTCGCTGAGAAAACACTATTTGTGACCTGTGACACAAAACAGCCATAACTTTTGTTCAAAGTGAGTTTTCAGTCAAGTTTCAACCTGAAAGCATAGAAATATGAATAAAAGAGAAGTTAGAGGTGGATTTCAGGTAGTTTTCCTCAAAATACAGGAGTTCTGCATGAAGTGTTCATTTTTGGCCTTCTCTCGCTTGGAAAAAAATATTTGTGACCTGTGATACAAAACAGCCATAACTTTTTTTCAAACTGAGTTTTAAGTCAAGTTTCAACCTGAAAGCATAGAAAGATGCATAAACTTGAAGTTAGAGGTGGATTTCAGGCAGTTTTCTTCAAAATACAGGAGTTATGCATGAAGTGTTCATTTTGGCCTTCTCTCGCTGAGAAAACGCTATTTGTGACCTGTGATACAAAACAGCCATAACTTTTTTCAAAGTGAGTTTTCAGTCAAGTTTCAACCTGAAAGCATAGAAAGATGCATAAAAGAGAAGTTAGAGGTTGATTTCAGGCCGTTTTCCTCAAAATACAGGAGTTATGCATGAAGTGTTCATTTTAGCCTTCTCTCGCTGAGAAAACACTTTTTGTGACCTGTGATACAAATCAGCCATAACTTTTGTTCAGTGAGTTTTCAGTCAAGTTTCAACCTGAAAGCATAGAAAGATGCATGAACCTGAAGTTAGAGGTGGATTTCAGTGAGTTTTCCTCAAAATACAGGAGTTCTGCATGAAGTGTTCATTTTGGCCTTCTCTCGCTGAGAAAACGCTATTTGTGACCTGCGACACAAAACAGCCCTAACTTTTTTTCAAAGTGAATTTTCAGTCAAGTTTCAAACTTAAAGCATGGAAAGATGCATAAAAGAGAAGTTACAGGTGGATTTCACGCAGTTTTCCTCAAAATACAGGAGTTATGCATGAAGGGTTCATTTTGGCCTTCTCTCGCTGAGAAAACGCTACTTGTGACCTGTGATACAAAACAGCCACAACTTTTGTTCAAAGTGAATTTTCAGTCAAGTTTCAAACTTAAAGCATAGAAAGATGCATATACTTGAAGTAACAGGTGGATTTCACTCAGTTTTCCTCAAAATACAGGAGTTATACATAAAATGTTCATTTTGGCCTTCTCTCGCTGAGAAAAAGCTATTTGTGACCTGTGATACAAAACAGCCATAACTTTTGTTCAAAGTGAGTTTTCAGTCAAGTTTCAACCTGAAATAAAAGAAAGATGTATAAACTTTAAGTTAAAGGTGGATTTCAAGCAGTTTTCCAAAAAATACCGGAGTTATGCATAAAGTGTTCATTCTTGCCTTCTCTCCCTGAGAAAACACTATTTGTGACCTGTGATACAAAACAGCCATAACTTTTGTTCAAAGTGAGTTTTCAGTCAAGTTTCAACCTGAAAGCATAGAAAGATGCATGAACTTGAAGTTACAGGTGGATTTCACTCAGTTTTCCTCAAAATACAGGAGTTATGCATGAAGTGTTCATGTTGGCCTTCTCTCGCTGAGAAAACACTATTTGTGACCTGTGATACAAAACAGCCATAACTTTTGTTCAAAGTGATTTTTCAGTCAAGTTTCAACCTGAAAGCATAGAAATATGCATGAACTTGAAGTTACAGGTGGATATCACTCAGTTTTCCTCAAAATACAGGAGTTATGCATGAATTGTTCATGTTGGCCTTCTCTCGTTGAGAAAACACTATTTGTGACCTGTAATAAAAAGCAGCCATAACTTTTGTTCAAAATGAGTTTTAAGTCAAGTTTCAACCTGAAAGAATAGAAAGATGCATAAACTTGAAGTTAGAGGTGGATTTAATGCAGTTTTCCTCAAAATACAGGAGTTATGCATGAAGTGTTCATTTTGGCCTTCTCTCGCTGAGAAAACGCTATTTGTGACCTGTGATACAAAACAGCCATAACTTTTGTTCAAAGTGAGTTTTCAGTCAAGTTTCAACCTGAAAGCATAGAAAGATGCATAAACTTGAAGTTAGAGGTGGATTTAATGCAGTTTTCCTCAAAATACAGGAGTTATGCATGAAGTGTTCATTTTGGCCTTCTCTCGCTGAGAAAACGCTATTTGTGACCTGTGATACAAAACAGCCATAACTTTTGTTCAAAGTGAGTTTTCAGTCAAGTTTCAACCTGAAAGCATAGAAAGATGCACATACTTGAAGTTTGAGGTGGATTTCAGGAAGTTTTCCTCAAAATACAAGAGTTATGCATGAAGTGTTCATTTTGGCCTTCTCTCGCTGAGAAAACGCTATTTGTGACCTGTGATACAAAACAGCCATAACTTTTGTTCAAAGTGAGTTTTCAGTCAAGTTTCAACCTGAAAGCATAGAAAGATGCATAAAAGAGAAGTTAGAGGTTGATTTCAGGCAGTTTTCCTCAAAATACAGGAGTTATGCATGAAGTGTTCATTTTAGCCTTCTCTCGCTGAGAAAACACTTTTTGTGACCTGTGATACAAATCAGCCATAACTTTTGTTCAGTGAGTTTTCAGTCAAGTTTCAACCTGAAAGCATAGAAAAATGTATAAACTTGAAGTTACAGGTGGATTTCAGGAAGTTTTCATCAAAATACAGGAGTTCTGCATGAAGTGTTCATTTTGGCCTTCTCTCGCTGAGAAAACACAATTTGTGACCTGTGATACAATACAGACATAACTTTTTTTCAAAGTGAGATTTCAGTCAAGTTTCAACGTGAAAGCATAGAAAGATGCATAAACTTGAAGTTAGAGGTGGATTTCAGGCAGTTTTCCTCAAAATACAGGAGTTATGCATGAAGTGTTCATTTTGGCCTTCTCTCGCTGAGAAAACGCTATTTGTGACCTGTGATAAAAAAAAGCCATAACTTTTGTTCAAAGTGAGTTTTCAGTCAAGTTTCAACCTGAATGCATAGAAAGATGCATAAACTTGAAGTTAGAGATGGATTTCAGTCAGTTTTCCTCAAAATACAGGAGTTCTGCATGAAGTGTTCATTTTGGCCTTCTCTCGCTGTGAAAACGCTATTTGTGACCTGTGATACAAGACAGCCATAACTTTTGTTCAAAGTGAGTTGTCAGTCAAGTTTCAACCTGAAAGCACAGAACGATGCATAAACTTGAAGTCACGAGGTGGATTTCATGCAGTTCTTCTCAAAATACAGGAGTTATGAATGAAGTGTTCATTTTTGCCTTCTCTCGCTGTGAAAACGCTATTTGTGACCTGTGATAAAAAACAGCCATAACTTTTGTTAAAAGTGAGTTGCCAGTCAAGTTCCAACCTGAAAGCATAGAAAGATGCGTAAACTTGAAGTTACAGGTGGATTTCAGGCAGTATTCCTCAAAATACAGGAGTTTTGCATGAAATGTTCATTTTTTCCTTCTCTCGCTTGATATACGCTATTTTTGATCTTTTATACAAAACAGCCATAATTTTTGTTCAAAGTGAGTTTTCAGTCAAGTTTCAACCTGAAAGCATAGAAAGATGCATAAAAGAGAAGTTAGAGGTTGATTTCAGGCAGTTTTCCACAAAATACAGGAGTTATGCATGAAGTGTTCATTTTGGCCTTCTCTCGCTGAGAAAACGCTATTTGTGACCTGTGATACAAAACAGCCATAACTTTTGTTCAAAGTTAGTTTTCAAGCAAGTTTCAACCTGAAAGCATAGAAAGATGCATAAATTTTAAGTTACAGGTGGATTTCAGGCAGTTTTCCTCAAAATACAGGAGTTATACATGAAATGTTCATTTTGGCCTTCTCTCGCTGAGAAAACGCTATTTGTGACCTGTGATACAAAACAGCCATAACTTTTGTTCAAAGTTAGTTTTCAAGCAAGTTTCAACCTGAAAGCATAGAAAGATGCATAATCTTTAAGTTAGAGGTGGATTTCACTCAGTTTGCCTCAAAATACAGGAGTTATGCATGAATTGTTCATTTTGGCCTTCTCTCGCTGAGAAAACACTATTTGTGACCTGTGATACAAAACAGCCAAAACTTTTGTTTAAAGTGAGTTTTCAGTCAAGTTTCAACCTGAATGCCTAGAAAGATGCATAAAAGTGAAATCAGAGGTGGATTTCATGCAGTTTTCCTCAAAATACAGGAGTTATGCATGAAGTGTTCATTTTTGCCTTCTCTCGCTGAGAAAACGCTATTTGTGACCTGTGATACAAAACAGCCATAACTTTTGTTCAAAGTGAGTTTTCAGTCAAGTTTCAACCTGAATGCATAGAAAGATGCATAAACTTGAAGTTAGAGATGGATTTCAGTCAGTTTTCCTCAAAATACAGGAGTTCTGCATGAAGTGTTCATTTTGGCCTTCTCTCGCTGTGAAAACGCTATTTGTGACCTGTGATACAAGACAGCCATAACTTTTGTTCAAAGTGAGTTGTCAGTCAAGTTTCAACCTGAAAGCACAGAACGATGCATAAACTTGAAGTCACGAGGTGGATTTCATGCAGTTCTTCTCAAAATACAGGAGTTATGAATGAAGTGTTCATTTTTGCCTTCTCTCGCTGTGAAAACGCTATTTGTGACCTGTGATAAAAAACAGCCATAACTTTTGTTAAAAGTGAGTTGCCAGTCAAGTTCCAACCTGAAAGCATAGAAAGATGCGTAAACTTGAAGTTACAGGTGGATTTCAGGCAGTATTCCTCAAAATACAGGAGTTTTGCATGAAATGTTCATTTTTTCCTTCTCTCGCTTGATATACGCTATTTTTGATCTTTTATACAAAACAGCCATAATTTTTGTTCAAAGTGAGTTTTCAGTCAAGTTTCAACCTGAAAGCATAGAAAGATGCATAAAAGAGAAGTTAGAGGTTGATTTCAGGCAGTTTTCCACAAAATACAGGAGTTATGCATGAAGTGTTCATTTTGGCCTTCTCTCGCTGAGAAAACGCTATTTGTGACCTGTGATACAAAACAGCCATAACTTTTGTTCAAAGTTAGTTTTCAAGCAAGTTTCAACCTGAAAGCATAGAAAGATGCATAAATTTTAAGTTACAGGTGGATTTCAGGCAGTTTTCCTCAAAATACAGGAGTTATACATGAAATGTTCATTTTGGCCTTCTCTCGCTGAGAAAACGCTATTTGTGACCTGTGATACAAAACAGCCATAACTTTTGTTCAAAGTTAGTTTTCAAGCAAGTTTCAACCTGAAAGCATAGAAAGATGCATAATCTTTAAGTTAGAGGTGGATTTCACTCAGTTTGCCTCAAAATACAGGAGTTATGCATGAATTGTTCATTTTGGCCTTCTCTCGCTGAGAAAACACTATTTGTGACCTGTGATACAAAACAGCCAAAACTTTTGTTTAAAGTGAGTTTTCAGTCAAGTTTCAACCTGAATGCCTAGAAAGATGCATAAAAGTGAAATCAGAGGTGGATTTCATGCAGTTTTCCTCAAAATACAGGAGTTATGCATGAAGTGTTCATTTTTGCCTTCTCTCGCTGAGAAAACGCTATTTGTGACCTGTGATACAAAACAGCCATAACTTTTGTTCAAAGTGAGTTTTCAGTCAAGTTTCAACCTGAAAGCATAGAAAGATGCAAAAACTTGAAGTTAGAGGTGGAGTTCAAGTAGTTTTCCTCAAAAGACAAGAGTTATGCATGAAGTGTTCATTTTGGCCTTATCTCGCTGAGAAAACGTTATTTGTGACCTGTGATACAAAACAGCCATAACTTTTGTTCAAAGTGAGTTTTCAGTCAAGTTTCAACCTGAAAGCATAGAAAGATGCATAAAAGAGAAGTTAGAGGTGGATTTCAGGCAGTTTTCCTCAAAATACAGGAGTTATGCATGAAGTGTTCATTTTGGCCTTCTCTCGCTGAGAAAACGTTATTTGTGACCTGTGATACAAAACAGCCATAACTTTTGTTCAAAGTGAGTTTTCAGTCAAGTTTCAATCTGAAAGCATAGAAAGATGCATGAACCTGAAGTTAGAGGTGGATTTCAGTGAGTTTTCCTCAAAATACAGGAGTTCTGCATGAAGTGTTCATTTTGGCCTTCTCTCGCTGAGAAAACACTATTTGTGAGCTGTGATACAAAAATGCCATAACTTTTCTTCAAAGTGAGTTTTCAGTCAAGTTTCAACCTGAAAGCATAGAAAGATGCATAAACTTGAAGTTCCGGCTGGATTTCAGTGAGTTTTCCTGAAAATACAGGAGTTGTGCATGAAGTGTTCATTTTGGCCTTCTCTCGCTGAGAAAACCATATTTGTGACCTGTGATACAAAACAGCCATAACTTTTGTTCAAAGTGAGTTTTCAGTCAAGTTTCAACCTGAAAGCATAGAAAGATGCAAAAACTTGAAGTTAGAGGTGGAGTTCAAGTAGTGTTCCTCAAAATAAAGGAGTTATGCATGAAGTGTTCATTTTGGCCTTCTCTCGCTGAGGAAACGTTATTTGTGACCTGTGATACAAAACAGCCATAACTTTTGTTCAAAGTGAGTTTTCAGTCAAGTTTCAACCTGAAAGCATAGAAAGATGCATAAAAGAGAAGTTAGAGGTGGATTTCAGGCAGTTTTCCTCAAAATACAGGAGTTATGCATGAAGTGTTCATTTTGGCCTTCTCTCGCTAAGAAAACACTATTTGTGACCTGTGATACAAAACAGCATAACTTTTGTTTAAAGTGAGTTTTAAGTCAAGTTTCAACCTGAAAGCATAGAAAGATGCATAAACTTGAAGTAAGAGGTGGATTTCAGGCAGTTTTCCTCAAAATACAAGAGTTATGCATGAAGTGTTCATTTTGGCCTTCTCTCGCTGAGAAAACGTTATTTGTGACCTGTGATACAAAACAGCCATAACTTTTGTTCAAAGTGAGTTTTCAGTCAAGTTTCAACCTGAAAGCATAGAAAGATGCATAAAAGAGAAGTTACAGGTGGATTTCAGGCAGTTTTCATCAAAATACAGGAGTTATGCATGAAGTTTTCATTTTGGCCTTCTCTCGCTGAGAAAACACTTTTTGTGACCTGTGATACAAATCAGCCATAACTTTTGTTCAGTGAGTTTTCAGTCAAGTTTCAACCTGAAAGCATAGAAAGATGCATATACTTGAAGTTAGAGGTGGATTTTAGTGAGTTTTCCTCAAAATACAGGAGTTCTGCATGAAGTTTTCATTTTTGCCTTCTCTCGCTGAGAAAACGCTATTCGTGACCTGTGACACAAAACAGCCATAACTTTTGTTCAAAGTGAGTTTTTAGTCAAGTTTCATTCTGAAAGCATAGAAAGATGCATAAACTTGAGTTTCAGCTTGATTTCAGTGAGTTTTCATCAAAATACAGGAGTTCTGCATGAAGTGTTCATTTTGGCCTTCTCTCGCTGAGAAAACACTATTTGTGAAATGTGATACAAAAATGCCATAACTTTTCTTCAAAGTGAGTTTTCAGTCAAGTTTCAACCTGAAAGCATAGAAAGATGCATGAACTTGAAGTTACAGTTGGATTTCAGTGAGTTTTCCTCAAAATACAGAAGTTCTGCATGAAGTGTTCATTTTTGCCTTCTCTCGCTGAGAAAAAGCTATTTGTGACCTGTGACACAAAACAGCCATAACTTTTCTTCAAAGTGAGTTTTCAGTCAAGTTTCAATCTGAAAGCATAGAAAGATGCATGAACTTGAAGTTACAGGTGGATTTCAGTGAGTTTTCCTCAAAATACAGGAGTTCTGCATGAAGTGTTCATTTTGGCCTTCTCTCGCTGAGAAAACGCTATTTGTGACCTGCGACACAAAACAGCCCTAACTTTTTTTCAAAGTGAGTTTTCAGTCAACTTTCAACCTGAAAGCATAGAAAGATGCATAAACTTGAAGTTACAGCTTGATTTCATTGAGTTTTCCTCAAAATAAAGGAGTTCTGCATGAAGTGTTCATTTTGGCCTTCTCTTACTGAGAAAACGCTATTTGTGACCTGCGACACAAAACAGCCATAACTTTTGTTCAAAGTGAGTTTTCAGTCAAGTTTCAACCTGAAAGCATAGAAAGATGCATAAACTTGAAGTTACAGGTGGATTTCAGTGAGTTTTCATCAAAATACAGGAGTTCTGCATGAAGTGTTCATTTTGGCCTTCTCTCGCTGCGAAAACGCTATTTGTGACCTGTGACACAAAACAGCCATAACTTTTGTTCAAAGTGAGTTTTCAATCAACTTTCAACCTGAAATCAAATAAAGATGCATAAACTTGAAGTTACAGCTTGATTTCAGTGAGTTTTCCTGAAAATAAGGGAGTTCAGCAAGAAGTGTTCACTCCAGAAGACTCTCACTGGTAAAAGGCATTGTGTGACCTGTCATCACAAATGCTGGAACTCTTGATCAAACTGACCTTTCAGTGAACTTCAAAACTGAAAACACAGAATGATGAAAACCTTTGAAGTAACAGGTGCTTTTAAGCCAGCTTTGGTCAAACTAATGGAGTTCTGCATGAAATGTTTAAATTGTCTTCTTTTGTTTTGAAAACAGTCTTCGTGAACCGTGACATCAAAGACGTAATTTTTTTTCAAATTGACTTCAAAGTGAAAGTTTCACCTGAAAGCATAGAAAGTTTCATAAACTTGAAGTGACAGGTGGATTTCAGGCAGTTTTCCTCAAAATAAAGGAGTTATGCATGAAGTGTTCATTTTGGCCTTCTCTCGCTGAGAAAATATTATTTGTGACCTGTGATACAAAACAGCCATAACTTTTGTTCAAAGTGAGTTTTCAGTCAAATTTCAACCTAAAAGCATAAAAAGGTGCAAAAAACTTTAAGTTACAGGTGGATTTCACTCAGTTTTCCTCAAAATACAGGACTTATGCATGAAGTGTACATTTTTGGCTTCTCTCGCTGTGAATATGCTATTTTTGACCTGTCATACAAAACAGCCATATCTTTTTTTGAAAGTGAGTTTTCAGTCAAGTTTCAACCTGAAAGCATAGAAAGATGCATAAACCTGAAGTTAAAGGTGGATTTCATGCAGTTTTCCAAAAAATACAGGAGTTCCGCATGAAGTGTTCACTTTGGCCTTCTCTCGCTGAGAAAACACTATTTGTGACCTGTGACACAAAAGAGCCATAACTTTTGTTCAAAGTAATTTTTCAGTCAAGTTTCAACCTGAAAGCATAGAAAGATGCATTAACTTGAACTTACAGGTTGATTTCAGTGAGTTTTCAAAAAAATACAGGAGTTATGCATGAAGTGTTCATTTTGGCCTTCTCTCGCTGAGAAAACCCTATTTGTGACCTGTGACACAAAACAGCCATAACTTTTGTTCAAAGTGCATTTTAAGTCAAGTTTTAAACTGAAAGCATAGAAAGATGCATCAACTTGAAGTTAGAGGTGGATTTCATGCAGTTTTCCAAAAAATACAGGAGTTATGAATGAAGTTTTCATTTTGGCCTTCTCTTGCTCAGAAAACACTATTTGTGACCTGTAATCATAAAAAACAGCCATAACTTTTTTCAAAGTGAGTTTTCAGTCAAGTTTCAACCTGAAAGCATAGAAAGATGCATAAACTTGAAGTTACAGGTGGATTTTATGCAGTTTCCAAAAAATACAGGAGATATGAATGAAGTTTTCATTTAGGTCTTCTCTCGCTGAGAAAACACAATTCGGGACCTGTGATACAAAACAACCATAACTTTTGTTCAGAGTGAGTTTTCAGTCAAGTTTCAACCTGAAAGCATAGAAAGATGCATATACTTGAAGTTAGAGGTGGATTTCAGGCAGTTTTCCTCAAAATACAGGAGTTATGCATGAAGTTTTCATTTAGGTCTTCTCTCGCTGAGAAAACACAATTCGGGACCTGTGATACAAAACAACCATAACTTTTGTTCAGAGTGAGTTTTCAGTCAAGTTTCAACCTGAAAGCATAGAAAGATGCATATACTTGAAGTTAGAGGTGGATTTCAGGCAGTTTTCCTCAAAATACAGGAGTTATGCATGAAGTGTTCATTTTGGCCTTCTCTCGCTGAGAAAACGCTATTTGTGACCTGTGATACAAAACAGCCATAACTTTTGTTCAAAGTGAGTTTTCAGTCAAGTTTCAACCTGAAAGCATAAAAAGATGCATATCTTTGAAGTTAGAGGTGGATTTAAGGCAGTTTTCCTAAAAATACAGGAGTTATGCATGAAGTGTTCATTTTGGCCTTCTCTCGCAGAGAAAACACTATTTGTGACCTGTGATAAAAAAACAGCCATAATTTTTGTTCAAAGTGAGTTTTCAGTCAAGTTTCAACCTGAAAGCATAGAAAGATGCATAAACTTGAGGTTACACGTGGATTTCACTCAGTTTTCCTCAAAATACAGGAGTTTTGCATGAAGTGTTCATTTTGGCCTTCTCTCGCTGAGAAAACACTATTTGTGACCTGTGTTAAAAAACAGCCATAATTTTTTTTCAAAGTGAGCTTTCAGTCAAGTTTCAACCTGAAAGCATAGAAAGATGCATAAACTTGAGGTTACACGTGGATTTCACTCAGTTTTCCAAAAAAAAACAGGAGTGATGCATGAAGTGTTCATTTTGGCCTTCTCTCGCTGTGAAAACATTATTTGTGACCTGTGATACAAAACAGCCATAACTTTTGTTAAAAGTGAGTTGTCAGTCAAGTTTCAACCTGAAAGCATAGAAAGATGCGTAAACTTGAAGTTACAGGTGGATTTCAGGCAGTTTTCCTCAAAATACAGGAGTTATGCATGAAATGTTCATTTTTTCCTTCTCTCGCTTGATATGCGCTATTTTTGATCTTTTATACAAAACAGCCATAACTTTTGTTAAAAGGGAGTTGTCAGTCAAGTTTCAACCTGAAAGCATAGAAAGATGCAGAAACTCTAAGTTACAGGTGGATTTCAGTGAGTTTTCATCAAAATACAGGAGTTCTGCATGAAGTGTTCATTTTGGCCTTCTCTCGCTGAGAAAACGCTATTTGTGACCTGTGACACAAAACAGCCATAACTTTTGTTCAAAGTGAGTTTTCTGTCAAGTTTCAACCTTTAAGCATAGAAAGATGCATAAACTTGAAGTTACAGGTGGATTTCAGTGAGTTTTCATCAAAATACAGGAGTTCTGCATGAAGTGTTCATTTTGGCCTTCTCTCGCTGAGAAAACACTATTTGTGACCTGTGATACAAAAATGCCATAACTTTTCTTCAAAGTGAGTCTTCAATCAAGTTTCAACCTGAAAGCATAGAAAGATGCATAAACTTGAACTTACAGGTGGATTTCAGTGAGTTTTGATCAAAATACAGGAGTTCTGCATGAAGTGTTCATTTTAGCCTTCTCTCGCTGAGAAAACGCTATTGGTGATTTGTGATACAAAAAAGCCATAACTTTTGTTCAAAGTGAGTTTTCAGTCAAGTTTCATTCTGAAAGCATATAAAGATGCATAAACTTGAAGTTACAGCTTGATTTCAGTGAGTTTTAATCAAAATACAGGAGTTCTGCATGAGGTGTTCATTTTGGCCTTCTCTCGCTGAGAAAACACTATTTGTGACCTGCGACACAAAACAGCCATAACTTTTGTTCAAAGTGAGTTTTCAGTCAAGTTTCAACCTGGAAGCGTAGAAAGATGCATAAACTTGAAGTTACAGGTGGATTTCAGTCAGTTTTCCAAAAAATACAGGAGTTATGCAAGAAGTTTTCATTTTGGCCTTCTCTCGCTGAGAAAACCTTATTTGTGACCTTTGATACAAAACAGCCATAAATTTTTCGAACTGAGTTTTCATTCAAGTTTTAAACTGAAAGCATAGAAAGATGCATAAACTTCCAGTTACAGGTGGATTTCATGCAGTTTTCCAAAAAATACAGGAGTTATGAATGAAGTTTTCATTTTGGCCTTCTCTCGCTCAGAAAACGCTATTTGTGACCTGTGATACAAAAAACAGCCATAACTTTTGTTCAAAGTGAGTTTTCAGACAAGTTTCAACCTGAAAGCATAGAAAGATGCATAAACTTGAAGTTACGGCTTGATTTCAGTGAGTTTTCCTCAAAATACAGGAGTTCTGCAAGAAGTCTTCATTTTGGCCTTCTCTCGCTGAGAAAACGCTATTTGTGACCTGCGACACAAAACAGCCATAACTTTTGTTCAAAGTGAGTTTTCAGTCAAGTTTCAACCTGAAAGCATAGAAAGATGCATAAACTTGAAGTTACAGGTGGATTTCAGGGAGTTTTCATCAAAATACAGGAGTTCTGCATGAAGTGTTCATTTTGGCCTTCTCTCGCTGAGAAAACGCTATATGTGACTTGTGAAGCAAAACAGTCATAACTTTTGTTCAAAGTGAGTTTTCAGTCAAGCTTCAACCTGGAAGCGTAGAAAGATGCATAAACTTGAAGTTACAGGTGGATTTCAGTCAGTTTTCCTCAAAATAAATGAGTTATGCATGAAGGGTTCATTTTGGCCTTCTCTCGCTGAGAAAACATTATTTGTGACCTGTGATACAAAACAGCCATAACTTTTGTTCAAAGTGATTTTTCAGTCAAGTTTCAACCTGAAAGCATAGAAAAATTCATAAACTTTAAGTTACAGGTGGATTTCACTCAGTTTTCCTCAAAATACAGGAGTTCTGCATGAAGTGTTCATTTTGACCTTCTCTCGCTGAGAAAACACTATTTAGGACCTGTGATACAAAACAGCCATAATTTTTTTTGAAAGTGAGTTTTCAGTCAAGTTTCAACCTGAAAGCATAGAAAGATGCATAAACCTGAAGTTAAAGGTGGATTTCATGCAGTTTTCCAAAAAATACAGGAGTTCTGCATGAAGTGTTCACTTTGGCCTTCTCTCGCTGAGAAAACACTATTTGTGACCTGTGACACAAAAGAGCCATAACTTTTGTTCAAAGTAATTTTTCAGTCAAGTTTCAACCTGAAAGCATAGAAAGATGCATAAACTTGAAGTTACAGGTTGATTTCAGTGAGTTTTCAAAAAAATTCAGGAGTTATGCATGAAGTGTTCATTTTGGCCTTCTCTCGCTGAGAAAAAACACTATTTGTGACCTGTGATACAAAACAGCCATAACTTTTTTTCAAAGTGCATTTTAAGTCAAGTTTTAAACTGAAAGCATAGAAAGATGCATCAACTTGAAGTTAGAGGTGGATTTCATGCAGTTTTCCAAAAAATACAGGAGTTATGAATGAAGTTTTCATTTTGGCCTTCTCTTGCTCAGAAAACACAATTTGTGACCTGTAATCATAAAAAACAGCCATAACTTTTTTCAAAGTGAGTTTTCAGTCAAGTTTCAACCTGAAAGCATAGAAAGATGCATAAACTTGAAGTTACAGGTGGATTTTATGCAGTTTCCAAAAAATACAGGAGATATGATTGAAGTTTTCATTTAGGTCTTCTCTCGCTGAGAAAACACAATTCGGGACCTGTGATAAAAAACAACCATAACTTTTGTTCAGAGTGAGTTTTCAGTCAAGTTTCAACCTGAAAGCATAGAAAGATGCATATACTTGAAGTTAGAGGTGGATTTCAGGCAGTTTTCCTCAAAATACAGGAGTTATGCATGAAGTTTTCATTTAGGTCTTCTCTCGCTGAGAAAACACAATTCGGGACCTGTGATACAAAACAGCCATAACTTTTGTTCCAAGTGAGTTTTCAGTCAAGTTTCAACCTGAAAGCATAAAAAGATGCATAAACTTGAAGTTACAGGTGGATTTCAGTGAGTTTTCATCAAAATACAGGAGTTATGCATGAAGTATTCATTTTGGCCTTCTTTCGCTGAGAAAACACAATTTGTGACCTGTGATACAAAACAGCCATAACTTTTGTTCCAAGTGAGTTTTCAGTCAAGTTTCAACCTGAATGCATAGAAAGATGCATATATTTGAAGTTAGAGGTGGATTTAAGGCAGTTTTCCTAAAAATACAGGAGTTATGCATGAAGTGTTCATTTTGGCCTTCTCTCGCTGAGAAAACACTATTTGTGACCTGTGATAAAAAAACAGCCATAATTTTTGTTCAAAGTGAGTTTTCAGGCAAGTTTCAACCTGAAAGCATAGAAAGATGCATAAACTTGAGGTTACACGTGGATTTCACTCAGTTTTCCTCAAAATACAGGAGTTTTGCATGAAGTGTTCATTTTGGCCTTCTCTCGCTGAGAAAACACTATTTGTGACCTGTGTTAAAAAACAGCCATAATTTTTTTTCAAAGTGAGCTTTCAGTCAAGTTTCAACCTGAAAGCATAGAAAGATGCATAAACTTGAGGTTTCACGTGGATTTCACTCAGTTTTCCAAAAAAAAAACAGGAGTGATGCATGAAGTGTTCATTTTGGCCTTCTCTCGCTGTGAAAACATTATTTGTGACCTGTGATACAAAACAGCCATAACTTTTGTTAAAAGTGAGTTGTCAGTCAAGTTTCAACCTGAAAGCATAGAAAGATGCGTAAACTTGAAGTTACAGGTGGATTTCAGGCAGTTTTCCTCAAAATACAGGAGTTATGCATGAAATGTTCATTTTTTCCTTCTCTCGCTTGATATGCGCTATTTTTGATCTTTTATACAAAACAGCCATAACTTTTGTTAAAAGTGAGTTGTCAGTCAAGTTTCAACCTGAAAGCATAGAAAGATGCAGAAACTCTAAGTTACAGGTGGATTTCAGTGAGTTTTCATCAAAATACAGGAGTTCTGCATGAAGTGTTCATTTTGGCCTTCTTTTGCTGAGAAAACACTATTTTTGAACCTGTGATACAAAAATGCCATAACTTTTCTTCAAAGTGAGTTTTCAGTCAAGTTTCAACCTGAAAGCATAGAAAGATGCATAAACTTGAAGTTACAGGTGGATTTCATGCAGTTTTCATCAAAATACAGGAGTCATGCATGAAGTGTTCATTTTGGCCTTCCCTCGCTGAGAAAACGCTATTTGTGACCTGTGATACAAAACAGCCATAACTTTTGTTCAATGTGAGTTTTCGGTCAAGTTTCAACCTGAAAGCATAGAAAGATGCATAAAAGAGAAGTAAAAGGTGGATTTCACTCAGTTTTCCTCAAAATAAAGGAGTTATGCATGAAGTGTTCATTTTGGCCTTCTCTCACTGAGAAAACGCTATTTGTGACCTGTGATACAAAACAGCCATAACTTTTGTTCAAAGTGAGTTTTCAGTCAAGTTTCAACCTGAAAGCATAGAAAGATGCATGAAAGAGAAGTTAGAGGGGGATTTCAGGCAGTTTTCCTCAAAATACAGGAGTTATGCATGAAGTGTTCATTTTGGCCTTCTCTCGCTGAGAAAACACTATTTGTGACCTGTGATACAAAACAGCCATAACTTTTGTTCAAAGTGAGTTTTCAGACAAGTTTCAACCTGAAAGCACAGAAAGATGCATTAAAGAGAAGTTACAGGTGGATTTCACTTAGTTTTCATGAAAATAAGGGAGTTCAGCAAGAAGTGTTCACTCCAGAGGACACTCGCTGGTAAAAGGCATTGTGTGACCTGTGATCACAAATGCTGGAACTCTTGATAAAACTGACCTTTCAGTGAACTTCAAAACTGAAAACACAGAATGATGAAAACCTTTGAAGTAACAGGTGCTTTTAAGCCAGCTTTGCTCAAACTAATGGAGTTCTGCATGAAATGATGAAAAAGTCTTCTTTTGTTTTGAAAACAGTCTTCATGAACAGTGATCATCAAATTCGTAATTTTTTTTCAAATTGACTTCAAAGTGAAAGTTTCACCTGAAAGCATAGAAAGATGCATAAACTTGAAGTGACAGGTGGATTTCAGTCAGTTTTCCTCAAAATACAGGAGTTATGCATGAAGTGTTCATTTTGGCCTTCTCTGGCTGAGAAAATATTATTTGTGACCTGTGATACAAAACAGCCATAACTTTTGTTCAAAGTGAGTTTTCAGTCAAATTTCAACCTAAAAGCATAAAAAAATGCAAAAAACTTTATGTTACAGGTGGATTTCACTCAGTTTTCCTCAAAATACAGGACTTATGCATGAAGTGTACATTTTTGGCTTCTCTCGCTGTGAATATGCTATTTTTGACCTGTCATACAAAACAGCCATAACTTGTTTTGAAAGTGAGTTTTCAGTCAAGTTTCAACCTGAAAGCATAGAAAGATGCAACAACTTGAAGTTACAGCTTGATTTCAGTGAGTTTTCCTCAAAATACAGCAGTTCTGCATGAAGTGTTCATTTTGGCCTTCTCTCGCTGAGAAAACACTATTTGTGACCTGTGATACAAAAATGACAAAACTTTTCTTCAAAGTGAGTTTTCAGTCAAGTTTCAACCTGAAAGCAAAGAAAGATGCATAAACTTGAAGTTACAGGTGGATTTCAGTGAGTTTTCATCAAAATACAGGAGTTCTGCATGAAGTGTTCATTTTGGCCTTCTGTTGCTGAGAAAACGCTATTTGTGACCTGTGACAAAAAACAGCCATAACTTTTGTTCAAAGTGAGTTTTCAGACAAGTTTCCACCTGAAAGCATAGAAAGATGCATGAACTTGAGTTAGAGGTGGATTTCAGTGAGTTTACATCAAAATACAGGAGTTCTGCATGAAGTGTTCATTTTGGCCTTCTCTCGCTGCGAAAACGCTATTTGTGACCTGTGACACAAAACAGCCATAACTTTTGTTCAAAGTGAGTTTTCAATCAACTTTCAACCTGAAATCAAAGAAAGATGCATAAACTTGAAGTTACAGCTTGATTTCATTGAGTTTTCCTCAAAATAAAGGAGTTCTGCATGAAGTGTTCATTTTGGCCTTCTCTCACTGAGAAAACGCTATTTGTGACTTGCGACACAAAACAGCCATAACTTTTGTTCAAAGTGAGTTTTCAGTCAAGTTTAAACCTGAAAGCATAAAAAGATGCATACACTTGAAGTTACAGCTTGATTTCAGTTAGTTTTCATCAAAATACAGGAGTTCTGCATGAAGTTTTCATTTTGGCCTTCTCTCGCTGAGAAAACACTATTTGTGACCTGTGATACAAAAATGCCATAACTTTTGTTCAAATTGAGTTTTTAGTCAAGTTTTTACCTGAAAGCATAGAAAGATGCATAACCTTGAAGTTACAGGTGGATTTCAGTGAGTTTTACTCAAAATACAGGGGTTATGCATGAAGTGTTCATTTTGGCCTTCTGTTGCTGAGAAAACACTATTTGTGACCTGTGATACAAAAATGCCAAATTTTTTGTTCGAAGTGAGTTTTCAGTCAAGTTTCAACTTGAAAGCATAGAAAGATGCATAAACTTGAAGTTATAGGTGGATTTCAGTGAGTTTTCATCAAAATACAGGAGTTCTGCATGAATTGTTCATTTTGGCCTTCTCTCGCTGTGAAAACGCTATTTGTGACCTGTGATACAAGACAGCCATAACTTTTGTTCAAAGTGAGTTTTCAGTCAAGTTTGAACCTGAAAGCATAGAAAGATGCAAAAACTTGAAGTTACAGCTTGCTTTCAGTGAGTTTTCATCAAAATACAGGAGTTCTGCATGAAGTGTTCATTTTGGCCTTCTCTCGCTGAGAAAACACTATTTGTGACCTGTGATACAAAAATGCCATAACTTTTGTTCAAAGTGAGTTTTCAGTCAAGTTTCAACCTGAAAGCATAGAAAGATGCATAAACTTGAAGTTACAGCTTGATTTCAGTGAGTTTTCCTCAAAATACAGGAGTTATGTGTGAAGTCTTCATTTCGGCCTTCTCTCGCTGAGAAAACGGTATTTTTGACCTGCTACACAAAACAGACATAACTTTTGTTCAAAGTGAGTTATAAGTCAGGTTTCAACCTGAAAGCATAGAAAGATGCATAAACTAGAAGTTAAAGCTTGATTTCAGTGAGTTTTCATCAAAATAAAGGAATTATGCATGAAGTGTTAAATTTGGCCTTCTCTCACTGAGAAAACGCTATTCGTGACCTGTGACACAAAACCGCCATAACTTTTGTTCAAAGTGAGTTTTCAGTCAAGTTTCAACCTGAAAGCATAGAAAGATGCATAAACTTGAAGTTACAGGTGGATTTCAGTGAGTTTTCATCAAAATACAGGAGTTCCGCATGAAGTGTTCATTTTGGCCTTCTCTCGCTGAGAAAACGCTATTTGTGACCTGTGACACAAAACAGCCATAACTTTTGTTCAAAGTGAGTTTTCAGTCAAGTTTCAACCTGAAAGCATAGAAAGATGCATAAACTTGAAGTTACAACTTGATTTCAGTGAGTTTTCATCAAAATACAGGAGTTATGCATGAAATGTTCATTTTGGCCTTCTCTCGCTGCGAAAACGCTATTTGTGACCTGTGATACAAAAATGCCATAACTTTTCTTCAAAGTAAGTTTTCATTCAAGTTTTAACCTGAAAGCATAGAAAGATGCATAAATTTGAAGTTACAGCTTGATTTCAGTGACTTTTCATCAAAATACAGGACTTATGCATGAAGTGTTCATTTTGGCCTTCGCTCGCTGAGAAAACACTATTTGTGACCTGTGATACAAAACAGCCATAACTTTTCTTCAAAGTGAGTTTTCAGTCAAGTTTCAATCTGAAAGCTTAGAAAGTGCATAAACTTGAATTTACAGCTTGATTTCAGTGAGTTTTCATCAAAATACAGGAGTTCTGCATGAAGTTTTCATTTTGGCCTTCTTTCGCTGAGAAAACGCTATTTGTGGCCTGTGACACAAAACAGCCATAACTTTTGTTCAAAGTGAGTTTTAAGTCAAGTTTCCACCTGACAGCATAGAAAGATGCATAAACTTGAAGTAACAGGTGGATTTCAGTGAGTTTTCATCAAAATACAGGAGTTCCGCATGAAGTGTTCATTTTGGCCTTCTCTCGCTGAGAAAACGCTATTTGTGACCTGCGACACAAAACAGCCATAACTTTTGTTCAAAGTGAGTTTTCACTCAAGTTTCAACCTGAAAGCATAGAAAGATGCATAAACTTGAAGGTACTGCTTGATTTCAGTGAGTTTTCCTCAAAATACAGGGGTTATGCATGAAGTGTTCATTTTGGCCTTCTGTTGCTGAGAAAACACTATTTGTGACCTGTGATACAAAAATGCCATATTTTTTCTTCGAAGTGAGTTTTCAGTCAAGTTTCAACTTGAAAGCATAGAAAGATGCATAAACTTGAAGTTACAGGTGGATTTCAGTGAGTTTTCATCAAAATACAGGAGTTCTGCATGAATTGTTCATTTTGGCCTTCTCTGGCTGAGAAAATGCTATTTGTGACCTGCGACACAAAACAGCCATAACTTTTGTTCAAAGTGAGTTTTCAGTCAAGTTTGAACCTGAAAGCATAGAAAGATGCATAAATTTGAAGTTACAGCTTGATTTCAGTGAGTTTTCATCAAAATACAGGAGTTCTGCATGAAGTGTTCATTTTGGCCTTCTTTCGCTGAGAAAACACTTTTTGTGACCTGCGACAAAAAACAGCCATAACTTTTGTTCAAAGTGAGTTTTCAGTCAAGTTTCAACCTGAAAGCATAGAAAGATGCATAAACTTGAAGTTACAGGTGGATTTCAGTGAGTTTTCATCAAAATACAGGAGTTCTGCATGAAGTGTTCATTTTGGCCTTCTCTCGCTGAGAAAAATCTATTTGTGACCTGTGATACAAAACAGCCATAACTTTTGTTCAAAGTGAGTTTTCAGTCAAGTTTCAACCTGAAAGCATAGAGAGATGCATAAACTTGAAGTTACAGCTTGATTTCAGTGAGTTTTCATCAAAATACAGGAGTTCTGCATGAAGTGTTCATTTTGGCCTTCTCTCGCTGAGAAAAATCTATTTGTGACCTGTGATACAAAAATGACCTAACTTTTGTTCAAAGTGAGTTTTCAGTAAAGTTTCAACCTGAAAGCATAGAAAGAAGCATAAACTTGAAGTTACAGGTGGATTTCAGTGAGTTTTCATCAAAATACAGGAGTTCCGCAGGAAGTGTTCATTTTGGCCTTCTCTCGCTGAGAAAACGCTATTTTTGACCTGCTACACAAAAAAGCCATAACTTTTGTTCAAAGTGAGTTTTCAGTCAAGTTTCAACCTGAAAGCATAGAAAGATGCATAAACTTGAAGTTACAACTTGATTTCAGTGAGTTTTCATCAAAATACAGGAGTTATGCATGAAGTCTTCATTTTGGCCTTCTCTCGTTGAGAAAACGCTATTTGTGACCTGTGACACAAAACAGCCATAACTTTTGTTCAAAGTGAGTTTTCAGTCAAGTTTCAACCTGAAAGCATAGAAAGATGCATAAACTTGAAGTTACAGCTTGATTTCAGTGAGTTTTCATCAAAATACAGGAGTTCTGCATGAAGTGTTCATTTTGGCCTTCTCTCGCTGAGAAAACACTATTTGTGACTTGTGATACAAAAATGCCATAACTTTTCTTCAAAGTGAGTTTTCGGTCAAGTTTCAACCTGAAAGCATAGAAAGATGCATAAACTTGAAGTTACAGGTGGATTTCCGTGAGTTTTCATCAAAATACAGGAGTTCTGCATGAAGTGTTCATTTTGGCCTTCTTTCGCTGAGAAAACACTATTTGTGACCTTTGATACAAAAATGCCATAATTTTTCTTCAAAGTGAGTTTTCAGTCAAGTTTCCAACTGAAAGCATAGAAAGAAGCATAAACTTGAAGTTACAGGTGGATTTCAGTGAGTTTTCCTCAAAATACAGGAGTTCCGCATGAAGTGTTCATTTTGGCCTTCTCTCGCTGAGAAAACGCTATTTGTGACCTGTGACACAAAACAGCCATAACTTTTTTTTCAAAGTGAGGTTTCAGTCGAATTTCAATCTGAAAGCATAGAAAGATGAATAAACTTTAAGTTACAGGTGGATTTCAGTGAGTTTTCCTCAAAATACAGGAGTTCTGCATGAAGTGTTCATTTCGGCCTTTTCTCGCTGAGAAAACGCTATTTGTGACCTGTGATACAAAACAGCCATAACTTTTGTTCAAAGTGAGTTTTCAGTCAAGTTTCAACCTGAAAGCATAGAAAGATGCATAAACTTGAAGGTACAGCTTGATTTCAGTGAGTTTTCCTCAAAATACAGGGGTTATGCATGAAGTGTTCATTTTGGCCATCTCTCGCTGAGAAAACGCTATTTGTGACCTGTGATACAAAACAGCCATAACTTTTGTTCAAAGTGAGTTTTCAGTCAAGTTTCAACCTGAAAGCATAGAAAGATGCATAAACTTGAAGTTACAGGTGGATTTCCGTGAGTTTTCATCAAAATACAGGAGTTCTGCATGAAGTGTTCATTTTGGCCTTCTTTCGCTGAGAAAACACTATTTGTGACCTGTGACACAAAACAGCCATAACTTTTGTTCAAAGTGAGATTTCAGTCAAGTTTCAACCTGAAAGCATAGAAAGATGCATAAACTTGAAGTTACAGGTGGATTTCAGTGAGTTTTCCTCAAAGTACAGGAGTTCTGCATGAAGTGTTCATTTTGGACTTCTCTCGCTGAGAAAACGCTATTCGTGACGTGTGACACAAAACAGCCATAACTTTTGTTCAAAGTGAGTTTTCAGTCAAGTTTCAACCTGAAAGCATAGAAAGATGCATAAACTTGAAGTTACAGCTTGATTTCAGTGAGTTTTCCTCAAAGTACAGGAGTTCTGCATGAAGTGTTCATTTTGGCCTTCTCTCGCTGAGAAAAAGCTTTTTTTGACCTGCTACACAAAACAGCCATAACTTTTGTTCAAAGTGAGTTTTCAGTCAAGTTTCAACCTGAAAGCATAGAAAGATGCAGAAACTTGAAGTTACAACGTGATTTCAGTGAATTTTCATCAAAATACAGGAGTTCTGCATGAAGTGCTCTTTTTGGCCTTTTCTCGCTGAGAAAACGCGATTTGTGACTTGTGACACAAAACAGCCATCACTTTTGTTCAAAGTGAGTTTTCAGTCAAGTTTCAACCTGAAAGCATAGAAAGATGCAGAAACTTGAAGTTACAGGTGGATTTCAGTGAGTTTTCATCAAAATACAGAAGTTCTGCATGAAGTGTTCATTTTGGCCTTCTTTCGCTGAGAAAACACTATTTGTGACCTGCAACAAAAAACAGCCATAACTTTTGTTCAAAGTGAGTTTTCAGTCAAGTTTCAACCTGAAAGCATAGAAAGATGCATAAACTTGAAGTTACAGGTGGATTTCAGTGAGTTTTCATCAAAATACAGGAGTTCTGCATGAAGTGTTCATTTTGGCCTTCTTTCGCTGAGAAAACACTATTTGTGACCTGTGATACAAAAATGCCATAATTTTTCTTCAAAGTGAGTTTTCAGTCAAGTTTCCAACTGAAAGCATAGAAAGAAGCACAAACTTGAAGTTACAGGTGGATTTCAGTGAGTTTTCATCAAAATACAGGAGTTCCGCATGAAGTGTTCATTTTGGCCTTCTCTCGCTGAGAAAACGCAATTTTTGACCTGCTACACAAAAAAGCCATAACTTTTGTTCAAAGTGAGTTTTCAGTCAAGTTTCAACCTGAAAGCATAGAAAGATGCATAAACTTGAAGTTACAACTTGATTTCAGTGAGTTTTCATCAAAATACAGGAGTTATGCAAGAAGTCTTCATTTTGGCCTTCTCTCGTTGAGAAAACGCTATTTGTGACCTGTGACACAAAACAGCCATAACTTTTGTTCAAAGTGAGTTTTCAGTCAAGTTTCAACCTGAAAGCATAGAAAGATGCATAAACTTGAAGTTACAGCTTGATTTCAGTGAGTTTTCATCAAAATACAGGAGTTCTGCATGAAGTGTTCATTTTGGCCTTCTCTCGCTGAGAAAACACTATTTGTGACTTGTGATACAAAAATGCCATAACTTTTCTTCAAAGTGAGTTTTCGGTCAAGTTTCAACCTGAAAGCATAGAAAGATGCATAAACTTGAAGTTACAGGTGGATTTCCGTGAGTTTTCATCAAAATACAGGAGTTCTGCATGAAGTGTTCATTTTGGCCTTCTTTCGCTGAGAAAACACTATTTGTGACCTTTGATACAAAAATGCCATAATTTTTCTTCAAAGTGAGTTTTCAGTCAAGTTTCCAACTGAAAGCATAGAAAGAAGCATAAACTTGAAGTTACAGGTGGATTTCAGTGAGTTTTCATCAAAGTACAGGAGTTCCGCATGAAGTGTTCATTTTGGCCTTCTCTCGCTGAGAAAACGCTATTTGTGACCTGTGATACAAAACAGCCATAACTTTTTTTTCAAAGTGAGGTTTCAGTCGAATTTCAACCTGAAAGCATAGAAAGATGAATAAACTTTAAGTTACAGGTGGATTTCAGTGAGTTTTCCTCAAAATACAGGAGTTCTGCATGAAGTGTTCATTTCGGCCTTCTCTCGCTGAGAAAACGCTATTTTTGACCTGCTACACAAAAAAGCCATAACTTTTGTTCAAAGTGAGTTTTCAGTCAAATTTCAACCTGAAAGCATAGAAAGATGCATAAACTTGAAGTTACAACTTGATTTCAGTGAGTTTTCATCAAAATACAGGAGTTCTGCATGAAGTGTTCATTTTGGCCTTCTCTCGCTGAGAAAAATCTATTTGTGACCTGTGATACAAAAATGACCTAACTTTTGTTCAAAGTGAGTTTTCAGTAAAGTTTCAACCTGAAAGCATAGAAAGATGCATAAACTTGAAGTTACAGGTGGATTTCAGTGAGTTTTCATCAAAATACAGGAGTTCTGCATGAAGTGTTCATTTTGGCCTTCTTTCGCTGAGAAAACACTATTTGTGACCTTTGATACAAAAATGCCACAATTTTTCTTCAAAGTGAGTTTTCAGTCAAGTTTCAACCTGAAAGCATAGAAAGATGAATAAACTTGAAGGTACAGGTGGATTTCAGTGAGTTTTCCTCAAAATACAGGAGTTCTGCATGAAGTGTTCATTTCGGCCTTCTCTCGCTGAGAAAACGCTATTTTTGACCTGCTACACAAAAAAGCCATAACTTTTGTTCAAAGTGAGTTTTCAGTCAAATTTCAACCTGAAAGCATAGAAAGATGCATAAACTTGAAGTTACAACGTGATTTCAGTGAATTTTCATCAAAATACAGGAGTTCTGCATGAAGTGCTCTTTTTGGCCTTTTCTCGCTGAGAAAACGCGATTTGTGACTTGTGACACAAAACAGCCATCACTTTTGTTCAAAGTGAGTTTTCAGTCAAGTTTCAACCTGAAAGCATAGAAAGATGCAGAAACTTGAAGTTACAGGTGGATTTCAGTGAGTTTTCATCAAAATACAGAAGTTCTGCATGAAGTGTTCATTTTGGCCTTCTTTCGCTGAGAAAACACTATTTGTGACCTGCAACAAAAAACAGCAATAACTTTTGTTCAAAGTGAGTTTTCAGTCAAGTTTCAACCTGAAAGCATAGAAAGATGCATAAACTTTAAGTTACAGGTGGATTTCAGTTAGTTTTCCTCAAAATACAGGAGTTCTGCATGAAGTGTTCATTTTGGCCTTCTTTCGCTGAGAAAACGCTATTTGTGACCTGTGACACAAAACCGCCATAACTTTTGTTCAAAGTGAGTTTTCAGTCAAGTTTCAACCTGAAAGCATAGAAAGATGCATAAACTTGAAGTTACAGGTGGATTTCAGTGAGTTTTCATCAAAATACAGGAGTTCTGCATGAAGTGTTCATTTTGGCCTTCTCTCGCTGAGAAAACACTATTTGTGACCTATGATACAAAACTATCATAACTTTATTTCAAAGTGAGTTTTCAGTCAAGTTTCAACCTGAAAGCATAGAAAGATACATAGACTTCAAGTTAGAGGTGGATTTCACTCAGTTTTCCTGAAAATACAGGAGTTATGCATGAAGTGTTCATTTTGACCTTCTGTCGCAGAGAAAACACTTTGTGGGACCTGTGATACAAAAAAGGCATAACTTTTGTTCAAAGTGAGTTTTCAGTCAAGTTTCAACCTGAAAGCATAGAAAGATGCATAAACTTGAAGTTAGAGGCGGATTTCATGCAGTTTTCCTCAAAATACAGGAGTTATGCATGAAGTGTTCATTTTGGCCTTCTCTCACTGAGAAAACTCTATTTGTGACCTGTGATACAAAAATGCCATAACTTTTGTTCAAAGTGAGTTTTCAGTCAAGTTTCAACCTGAAAGCATAGAAAGATGCATAAACTTGAAGTTAGAGGTGGATTTCAGGCAGTTTTCCTCAAAATACAGGAGTTATGCATGAAGTGTTCATTGTGGCCTTCTCTCGCTGAGAAAACGCTATTTGTGACCTGTGATACAAAACAGCCATAACTTTTGTTCAAAGTGAGTTTTCAGTCAAGTTTCAACCTGAAAGCATAGAACGATGCATAAAAGAGAAGTTACAGGTTGATTTCAGGCAGTTTTCCTAAAAAATACAGGAGTTATGCATGAAGTGTTCATTTTGGCCTTCTCTCGCTGACAAATTCCAATTTGTGACCTGTGATACTAAACAGCCATAACTTTTGTTCAAAGTGAGTTTTCAGTCAAGTTTCAACCTGAAAGCATAGAAAGATGCCTATATTTGAAGTTAAGGGTGGATTTGAGGCAGTTTTCCTCAAAATACAGGAGTTATGCATGAAGTGTTCATTTTAGCCTTCTCTCGCTGAGAAAACACTTTTTGTGACCTGTGATACAAAACAGCCATAACTTTTGTTCAAAGTGAGTTTTCAGTCAAGTTTCAACCTGAAAGCATAGAAAGATGCATAAAAGAGAAGTTAGAGGTTGATTTCAGGCAGTTTTCCACAAAATACAGGGGTTATGCATGAAGTGTTCATTTTGGCCTTCTCTCGCTGAGAAAACTCTATTTGTGACCTGTGATAAAAAACAGCCATAACTTTTGTTCAAAGTGAGTTTTCAGTCAAGTTTCAACATGAAAGCATAGAAAGATGCATAAAAGAGAAGTTAGAAGTTGATTTCAGGCAGTTTTCCACAAAATACAGGAGTTATGCTTGAAGTGTTAATTTTGGGGTTCTCTCGCTCAGAAAACGCTATTTTTGACCTGTGATACAAAACAGCCACAACTTTTGTTCAAAGTGAGTTTTCAGTCAAGTTTCAACCTGAGAGCATAGAACGATGCATAAAAGAGAAGTTACAGGTTGATTTCAGGCAGTTTTCCTAAAAAATACAGGAGTTATGCATGAAGTTTTCATTTTGGCCTTCTCTCGCTGACAAATTCCAATTTGTGACCTGTGATACAAAACAGCCATAACTTTTGTTCAAAGTGAGTTTTCAGTCAAGTTTCAACCTGAAAGCATAGAAAGATGCCTATATTTGAAGTTAGAGGTGGATTTAAGGCAGTTTTCCTCAAAATACAGGAGTTATACATGAAGTGTTCATTTTGGCCTTCTCTCACTGAGAAAACACAATTTGTGACCTGTGATACAAAACAGCCATAACTTTTGTTCAAAGTTAGTTTTCAGTCAAGTTTCAACCTGAAAGCATAGAATGATGCAAAAACTTGAAGTAAGAGGTGGATTTCAGGTAGTTTTCCTCAAAATACGGGAGTTATGCATGAAGTGTTCATTTTGGCCTTCTCTCGCTGAGAAAACACTATTTGTGACCTGTGATACAAAACAGCCATAACTTTTGTTTAAAGTGAGTTTTCAGTCAAGTTTCAACCTGAATGCATAGAAAGATGCATAAAAGTGAAATCAGAGGTGGATTTCAGGCAGTTTTCCTCAAAATACAGGAGTTATGCATGAAATGTTCATTTTGGCTTTCTCTCGCTGAGAAAACGCTATTTGTGACCTGTGATACAAAACAGCCATAACTTTTGTTCAAAGTTAGTTTTCAGTCAAGTTTCAACCTGAAAGCATAGAATGATGCAAAAACTTGAAGTAAGAGGTGGATTTCATGCAGTTTTACAAAAAATACAGGAGTTATGCATGAAGTGTTCATTTTGGCCTTCTCTCGCTGAGAAAACGCTATTTGTGACCTGTGATACAAAACAGCCATAACTTTTGTTCAAAGTGAGTTTTCAGTCAAGTTTCAACCTGAAAGCATAGAAAGATGCATAAACTTGAAGTTAGAGGTGGATTTAATGCAGTTTTCCTCAAAATACAGGAGTTATGCATGAAGTGTTCATTTTGGCCTTCTCTCGCTGAGAAAACACTATTTGTGACCTGTGATACAAAAAAGCCATAACTTTTGTTTAAAGTGAGTTTTCAGTCAAGTTTCAACCTGAAAGCATAGAAAGATGCACATACTTGAAGTTAGAGGTGGATTTCAGGCAGTTTTCCTCAAAATACAGGAGTTATGCATGAAGTGTTCATTTTGGCCTTCTCTCCCTGAGAAAACACTTTTTGTGACCTGTGATACAAAACAGCCATAACTTTTGTTCAAAGTGAGTTTTCAGTCAAGTTTCAACCTGAAAGCACAGAAAGATGCATAAAAGAGAAGTTAGAGGTGGATTTGAGGCAGTTTTCCTCAAAATACAGGAGTTATGCATGAAGTGTTCATTTTAGCCTTCTCTCGCTGAGAAAACACTTTTTGTGACCTGTGATACAAAACAGCCATAACTTTTGTTCAAAGTGAGTTTTCAGTCAAGTTTCAACCTGAAAGCATAGAAAGATGCATAAAAGAGAAGTTAGAGGTTGATTTCAGGCAGTTTTCCACAAAATACAGGGGTTATGCATGAAGTGTTCATTTTGGCCTTCTCTCGCTGAGAAAACTCTATTTGTGACCTGTGATAAAAAACAGCCATAACTTTTGTTCAAAGTGAGTTTTCAGTCAAGTTTCAACATGAAAGCATAGAAAGATGCATAAAAGAGAAGTTAGAAGTTGATTTCAGGCAGTTTTCCACAAAATACAGGAGTTATGCTTGAAGTGTTAATTTTGGGGTTCTCTCGCTCAGAAAACGCTATTTTTGACCTGTGATACAAAACAGCCACAACTTTTGTTCAAAGTGAGTTTTCAGTCAAGTTTCAACCTGAGAGCATAGAACGATGCATAAAAGAGAAGTTACAGGTTGATTTCAGGCAGTTTTCCTAAAAAATACAGGAGTTATGCATGAAGTTTTCATTTTGGCCTTCTCTCGCTGACAAATTCCAATTTGTGACCTGTGATACAAAACAGCCATAACTTTTGTTCAAAGTGAGTTTTCAGTCAAGTTTCAACCTGAAAGCATAGAAAGATGCCTATATTTGAAGTTTGAGGTGGATTTAAGGCAGTTTTCCTCAAAATACAGGAGTTATACATGAAGTGTTCATTTTGGCCTTCTCTCACTGAGAAAACACAATTTGTGACCTGTGATACAAAACAGCCATAACTTTTGTTCAAAGTTAGTTTTCAGTCAAGTTTCAACCTGAAAGCATAGAATGATGCAAAAACTTGAAGTAAGAGGTGGATTTCAGGTAGTTTTTTTCAAAATACGGGAGTTATGCATGAAGTGTTCATTTTGACCTTCTCTCGCTGAGAAAACACTATTTGTGACCTGTGATACAAAACAGCCATAACTTTTGTTTAAAGTGAGTTTTCAGTCAAGTTTCAACCTGAATGCATAGAAAGATGCATAAAAGTGAAATCAGAGGTGGATTTCAGGCAGTTTTCCTCAAAATACAGGAGTTATGCATGAAATGTTCATTTTGGCTTTCTCTCGCTGAGAAAACGCTATTTGTGACCTGTGATACAAAAATGCCATAACTTTTTTTCAAAGTGAGTTTTCAGTCAAGTTTCAACCTGAAAGCATAGAAAGATGCATAAACTTGAAGTTACAGCTTGATTTCAGTGAGTTTTCATCAAAATACAGGAGTTCTGCATGAAGTGTTCATTTTGGCCTTCTCTCGCTGAGAAAACACTATTTGTGACCTGCGATACAAAAATGCCATAACTTTTGTTCGAAGTGAGTTTTCAGTCAAGTTTCAACCTGAAAGCATAGAAAGATGCATAAACTTGAAGTTACAGCTTGATTTCAGTGAGTTTTCATCAAAATACAGGAGTTCTGCATGAAGTGTTCATTTTGGCCTTCTCTTGCTGAGAAAACACTATTCGTGACCTGTGATACAAAAATGCCACAACTTTTGTTCAAAGTGAGTTTTCAGTCAAGTTTCAACCTGAAAGCATAGAAAGATGCATAAACTTGAAGTTACAGCTTGATTTCAGTGAGTTTTCATCAAAATACAGGAGTTCTGCATGAAGTGTTCATTTTGGCCTTCTCTCGCTGAGAAAACACTATTTGTGACCTGTGATACAAAAATGCCATAACTTTTGTTCAAAGTGAGTTTTCAGTCAAGTTTCAACCTGAAAGCATAGAAAGATGCATAAACTTGAAGTTACAGCTTGATTTCAGTGAGTTTTCATCAAAATACAGGAGTTCTGCATGAAGTGTTCATTTTGGCCTTCTCTCGCTGAGAAAACACTATTTGTGACCTGTGATACAAAAATGCCATAACTTTTGTTCAAAGTGAGTTTTCAGTCAAGTTTCAACCTGAAAGCATAGAAAGATGCATAAACTTGAAGTTACAGCTTGATTTCAGTGAGTTTTCATCAAAATACAGGAGTTCTGCATGAAGTGTTCATTTTGGCCTTCTCTCGCTGAGAAAACACTATTTGTGACCTGTGATACAAAAATGCCATAACTTTTTTTCAAAGTGAGTTTTCAGTCAAGTTTCAACCTGAAAGCATAGAAAGATGCATAAACTTGAAGTTACAGCTTGATTTCAGTGAGTTTTCATCAAAATACAGGAGTTCTGCATGAAGTGTTCATTTTGGCCTTCTCTCCCTGAGAAAACGCTATTTGTGACCTGCGACACAGAACAGCCATAACTTTTGTTCAAAGTGAGTTTTCTGTCAAGTTTCAACCTGAAAGCAAAGAAAGATGCATAAACTTGAAGTTACAGCTTGATTTAAGTGAGTTTTCATCAAAATACAGGAGTTCTGCATAAAGTGTTCATTTTGGCCTTCTCTCGCTGAGAAAACACTATTTGTGACCTGTGATACAAAAATGTCATAACTTTTGTTCAAAGTGAGTTTTCAGTCAAGTTTCAACCTGGAAGCATAGAAAGATGCATAAGCTTGAAGTTACAGCTTGATTTCATTGAGTTTTAATCAAAATACAGGAGTTCTGCATGAAGTGTTCATTTTGGCCTTCTCTTGCTGAGAAAACACTATTTGTGACCTGTGATACAAAAATGCCATAACTTTTGTTCAAAGTGAGTTTTCAGTCAAGTTTCAACCTGAAAGCATAGAAAGATGCATAAACTTGAAGTTACAGCTTGATTTCAGTGAATTTTCATCAAAATACAGGAGTTCTGCATGAAGTGTTCATTTTGGCCTTCTCTCGCTGAGAAAACACTATTTGTGACCTGTGATACAAAAATGCCATAACTTTTGTTCAAAGTGAGTTTTCTGTCAAGTTACAACCTGAAAGCATACAAAGATGCATAAACTTGAAGTTACAGCTTGATTTCAGTGAGTTTTCATCAAAATACAGGAGTTCTGCATGAAGTGTTCATTTTGGCCTTCTCTCGCTGAGAAAACACTATTTGTGACATGTGATACAAAAATGCCATAACTTTTGTTCAAAGTGAGTTTTCAGTCAAGTTTCAACCTGAAAGCATAGAAAGATGCATAAACTTGAAGTTACAGCTTGATTTCAGTGAGTTTTCATCAAAATACAGGAGTTCTGCAAGAAGTGTTCATTTTGGCCTTCTCTCGCTGAGAAAACACTATTTGTGACCTGTGATACAAAAATGCCATAACTTTTGTTCAAAGTGAGTTTTCAGTCAAGTTTCAACCTGAAAGCATAGAAAGATGCATAAACTTGAAGTTACAGCTTGATTTCAGTGAGTTTTAATCAAAATACAGGAGTTCTGCATGAAGTGTTCATTTTGGCCTTCTCTCGCTGAGAAAACACTATTTGTGACCTGTGATACAAAAATGCATAACTTTTGTTCAAAGTGAGTTTTCAGTCAAGTTTCAACCTGAAAGCATAGAAAGATGCATAAACTTGAAGTTACAGCTTGATTTCAGTGAGTTTTCATCAAAATACAGGAGTTCTGCATGAAGTGTTCATTTTGGCCTTCTCTCGCTGAGAAAACACTATTTGTGACCTGTGATATAAAAATGCCATAACTTTTGTTCCAAGTGAGTTTTCAGTCAAGTTTCAACCTGAAAGCATAGAAAGATGCATAAACTTGAAGTTACAGCTTGATTTAAGTGAGTTTTCATCAAAATACAGGAGTTCTGCATGAAGTGTTCTTTTTGGCCTTCTCTCGCTGAGAAAACACTATTTGTGACCTGTGATCCAAAAATGCCATAACTTTTGTTCAAAGTGAGTTTTCAGTCAAGTTTCAACCTGAAAGCATAGAAAGATGCATAAACTTGAAGTTACAGCTTGATTTAAGTGAGTTTTCATCAAAATACAGGAGTTCTGCATAAAGTGTTCATTTTGGCCTTCTCTCGCTGAGAAAACACTATTTGTGACCTGTGATCCAAAAATGCCATAACTTTTGTTCAAAGTGAGTTTTCAGTCAAGTTTCAACCTGAAAGCATAGAAAGATGCATAAACTTGAAGTTACAGCTTGATTTCAGTGAGTTTTCATCAAAATACAGGAGTTCTGCATGAAGTGTTCATTTTGGCCTTCTCTCGCTGAGAAAACACTATTTGTGACCTGTGATACAAAAATGCCATAACTTTTGTTCAAAGTGAGTTTTCAGTCAAGTTTCAACCTGAAAGCATAGAAAGATGCATAAACTTGAAGTTACAGCTTGATTTCAGTGAGTTTTCATCAAAATACAGGAGTTCTGCATGAAGTGTTCATTTTGGCCTTCTCTCGCTGAGAAAACACTATTTGTGACCTGTGATACAAAAATGCCACAACTTTTGTTCAAAGTGAGTTTTCAGTCAAGTTTCAACCTGAAAGCATAGAAAGATGCATAAACTTGAAGTTACAGCTTGATTTCAGTGAGTTTTCATCAAAATACAGGAGTTCTGCATGAAGTGTTCATTTTGGCCTTCTCTCGCTGAGAAAACACTATTTGTGACCTGTGATACAAAAATGCCACAACTTTTGTTCAAAGTGAGTTTTCAGTCAAGTTTCAACCTGAAAGCATAGAAAGATGCATAAACTTGAAGTTACAGCTTGATTTCAGTGAGTTTTCATCAAAATACAGGAGTTCTGCATGAAGTGTTCATTTTGGCCTTCTCTCGCTGAGAAAACACTATTTGTGACCTGTGATACAAAATTGCCATAACTTTTGTTCAAAGTGAGTTTTCAGTCAAGTTTCAACCTGAAAGCATAGAAAGATGCATAAACTTGAAGTTACAGCTTGATTTCAGTGAGTTTTCATCAAAATACAGGAGTTCTGCATGAAGTGTTCATTTTGGCCTTCTCTCACTGAGAAAACACTATTTGTGACCTGTGATACAAAAATGCCATAACTTTTGTTCAAAGTGAGTTTTCTGTCAAGTTTCAACCTGAAAGCATAGAAAGATGCATAAACTTGAAGTTACAGCTTGATTTCAGTGAGTTTTCATCAAAATACAGGAGTTCTGCATGAAGTGTTCATTTTTGCCTTCTGTCGCTGAGAAAACACTATTTGTGACCTGTGATACAAAAATGCCATAACTTTTGTTCAAAGTGAGTTTTCAGTCAAGTTTCAACCTGAAAGCATAGAAAGATGCATAAACTTGAAGTTACAGCTTGATTTCAGTGAGTTTTCATCAAAATACAGGAGTTCTGCATGAAGTGTTCATTTTGGCCTTCTCTCGCTGAGAAAACACCATTTGTGACCTGTGATACAAAAATGCCATAACTTTTGTTCAAAGTGAGTTTTCAGTCAAGTTTCAACCTGAAAGCATAGAAAGATGCATAAACTTGAAGTTACAGCTTGATTTCAGTGAGTTTTCATCAAAATACAGGAGTTCTGCATGAAGTGTTCATTTTGGCCTTCTCTCGCTGAGAAAACACTATTTGTGACATGTGATACAAAAATGCCATAACTTTTTTTCAAAGTGAATTTTCAGTCAAGTTTCAACCTGAAAGCATAGAAAGATGCATAAACTTGAAGTTACAGCTTGATTTCAGTGAGTTTTCATCAAAGTACACGAGTTCTGCATGAAGTGTTCATTTTGGCCTTCTCTCACTGAGAAAACGCTTTTTGTGACCTTCGACACAGAACAGCCATAACTTTTGTTCAAAGTGAGTTTTTTGTCAAGTTTCAACCTGAAAGCATAGAAAGATGCATAAACTTGAAGTTACAGCTTGATTTCAGTGAGTTTTCATCAAAATACAGGAGTTCTGCATGAAGTGTTCATTTTGGCCTTCTCTCGCTGAGAAAACACTATTTGTGTCCTGTGATACAAAAATGCCACAACTTTTGTTCAAAGTGAGTTTTCAGTCAAGTTTCAACCTGAAAGCATAGAAAGATGCATAAACTTGAAGTTACAGCTTGATTTCAGTGAGTTTTCATCAAAATACAGGAGTTCTGCATGAAGTGTTCATTTTGGCCTTCTCTCGCTGAGAAAACGCTATTATTGACCTGCGACACAGAACAGCCATAACTTTTGTTCAAAGTGAGTTTTCTGTCAAGTTTCAACCTGAAAGCATAGAAAGGTGCATAAACTTGAAGTTACAGCTTGATTTCAGTGAGTTTTCATCAAAATACAGGAGTTCTGCATGAAGTGTTCATTTTGGCCTTCTCTCGCTGAGAAAACACTATTTGTGTCCTGTGATACAAAAATGCCACAACTTTTGTTCAAAGTGAATTTTCAGTCAAGTTTCAACCTGAAAGCATAGAAAGATGCATAAACTTGAAGTTACAGCTTGATTTCAGTGAGTTTTCATCAAAATACAGGAGTTCTGCATGAAGTGTTCATTTTGGCCTTCTCTCGCTGAGAAAACACTATTTGTGACCTGCGACACAGAACAGCCATAACTTTTGTTCAAAGTGAGTTTTCAGTCAAGTTTCAACCTGAAAGCATAGAAAGATGCATAAACTTGAAGTTACAGCTTGATTTCAGTGAGTTTTCATCAAAATACAGGAGTTCTGCATGAAGTGTTCATTTTGGCCTTCTCTCGCTGAGAAAACACTATTTGTGACATGTGATACAAAAATGCCATAACTTTTTTTCAAAGTGAATTTTCAGTCAAGTTTCAACCTGAAAGCATAGAAAGATGCATAAACTTGAAGTTACAGCTTGATTTCAGTGAGTTTTCATCAAAATACAGGAGTTCTGCATGAAGTGTTCATTTTGGCCTTCTCTCCCTGAGAAAACGCTATTTGTGACCTGCGACACAAAACAGCCATAACTTTTGTTCAAAGTGAGTTTTCTGTCAAGTTTCAACCTGAAAGCATAGAAAGATGCATAAACTTGAAGTTACAGCTTGATTTAAGTGAGTTTTCATCAAAATACAGGAGTTCTGCATAAAGTGTTCATTTTGGCCTTCTCTCGCTGAGAAAACACTATTTGTGACCTGTGATACAAAAATGCCATAACTTTTGTTCAAAGTGAGTTTTCAGTCAAGTTTCAACCTGGAAGCATAGAAAGATGCATAAGCTTGAAGTTACAGCTTGATTTTATTGAGTTTTCATCAAAATACAGGAGTTCTGCATGAAGTGTTCATTTTGGCCTTCTCTCGCTGAGAAAACACTATTTGTGACCTGTGATACAAAAATGCCATAACTTTTGTTCAAAGTGAGTTTTCAGTCAAGTTTCAACCTGAAAGCATAGAAAGATGCATAAACTTGAAGTTACAGCTTGATTTCAGTGAATTTTCATCAAAATAAAGGAGTTCTGCATGAAGTGTTCATTTTGGCCTTCTCTCGCTGAGAAAACACTATTTGTGACCTGTGATACAAAAATGCCATAACTTTTGTTCAAAGTGAGTTTTCTGTCAAGTTACAACCTGAAAGCATACAAAGATGCATAAACTTGAAGTTACAGCTTGATTTCAGTGAGTTTTCATCAAAATACAGGAGTTCTGCATGAAGTGTTCATTTTGGCCTTCTCTCGCTGAGAAAACACTATTTGTGACATGTGATACAAAAATGCCATAACTTTTTTTCAAAGTGAGTTTTCAGTCAAGTTTCAACCTGAAAGCATAGAAAGATGCATAAACTTGAAGTTACAGCTTGATTTCAGTGAGTTTTCATCAAAATACAGGAGTTCTGCATGAAGTGTTCATTTTGGCCTTCTCTCGCTGAGAAAACACTATTTGTGACCTGTGATACAAAAATGCCATAACTTTTGTTCAAAGTGAGTTTTTAGTCAAGTTTCAACCTGAAAGCATAGAAAGATGCATAAACTTGAAGTTACAGCTTGATTTCAGTGAGTTTTCATCAAAATACAGGAGTTCTGCATGAAGTGTTCATTTTGGCCTTCTCTCGCTGAGAAAACACTATTTGTGACCTGTGATACAAAAATGCCACAACTTTTGTTCAAAGTGAGTTTTCAGTCAAGTTTCAACCTGAAAGCATAGAAAGATGCATAAACTTGAAGTTACAGCTTGATTTCAGTGAGTTTTCATCAAAATACAGGAGTTCTGCATGAAGTGTTCATTTTGGCCTTCTCTTGCTGAGAAAACACTATTTGTGACCTGTGATACAAAAATGCCACAACTTTTGTTCAAAGTGAGTTTTCAGTCAAGTTTCAACCTGAAAGCATAGAAAGATGCATAAACTTGAAGTTACAGCTTGATTTCAGTGAGTTTTCATCAAAATACAGGAGTTCTGCATGAGGTGTTCATTTTGGCCTTCTCTCGCTGAGAAAACACTATTTGTGACCTGTGATACAAAAATGCCATAACTTTTGTTCAAAGTGAGTTTTCAGTCAAGTTTCAACCTGAAAGCATAGAAAGATGCATAAACTTGAAGTTACAGCTTGATTTCAGTGAGTTTTCATCAAAATACAGGAGTTCTGCATGAAGTGTTCATTTTGGCCTTCTCTCCCTGAGAAAACGCTATTTGTGACCTGCGACACAGAACAGCCATAACTTTTGTTCAAAGTGAGTTTTCTGTCATGTTTCAACCTGAAAGCATAGAAAGATGCATAAACTTGAAGTTACAGCTTGATTTAAGTGAGTTTTCATCAAAATACAGGAGTTCTGCATAAAGTGTTCATTTTGGCCTTCTCTCGCTGAGAAAACACTATTTGTGACCTGTGATACAAAAATGCCATAACTTTTGTTCAAAGTGAGTTTTCTGTCAAGTTTCAACCTGGAAGCATAGAAAGATGCATAAGCTTGAAGTTACAGCTTGATTTCATTGAGTTTTCATCAAAATACAGGAGTTCTGCATGAAGTGTTCATTTTGGCCTTCTCTCGCTGAGAAAACACTATTTGTGACCTGTGATACAAAAATGCCATAACTTTTGTTCAAAGTGAGTTTTCAGTCAAGTTTCAACCTGAAAGCATAGAAAGATGCATAAACTTGAAGTTACAGCTTGATTTCAGTGAATTTTCATCAAAATACAGGAGTTCTGCATGAAGTGTTCATTTTGGCCTTCTCTCGCTGAGAAAACACTATTTGTGACCTGTGATACAAAAATGCCATAACTTTTGTTCAAAGTGAGTTTTCTGTCAAGTTACAACCTGAAAGCATACAAAGATGCATAAACTTGAAGTTACAGCTTGATTTCAGTGAGTTTTCATCAAAATACAGGAGTTCTGCATGAAGTGTTCATTTTGGCCTTCTCTCGCTGAGAAAACACTATTTGTGACATGTGATACAAAAATGCCATAACTTTTTTTCAAAGTGAGTTTTCAGTCAAGTTTCAACCTGAAAGCATAGAAAGATGCATAAACTTGAAGTTACAGCTTGATTTCAGTGAGTTTTCATCAAAATACAGGAGTTCTGCATGAAGTGTTCATTTTGGCCTTCTCTCGCTGAGAAAACACTATTTGTGACCTGTGATACAAAAATGCCATAACTTTTGTTCAAAGTGAGTTTTCAGTCAAGTTTCAACCTGAAAGCATAGAAAGATGCATAAACTTGAAGTTACAGCTTGATTTCAGTGAGTTTTCATGAAAATACAGGAGTTCTGCATGAAGTGTTCATTTTGGCCTTCTCTCGCTGAGAAAACACTATTTGTGACCTGTGATACAAAAATGCCACAACTTTTGTTCAAAGTGAGTTTTCAGTCAAGTTTCAACCTGAAAGCATAGAAAGATGCATAAACTTGAAGTTACAGCTTGATTTCAGTGAGTTTTCATCAAAATACAGGAGTTCTGCATAAAGTGTTCTTTTTGGCCTTCTCTCGCTGAGAAAACACTATTTGTGACCTGTGATACAAAAATGCCACAACTTTTTTTCAAAGTGAGTTTTCAGTCAAGTTTCAACCTGAAAGCATAGAAAGATGCAAAAACTTGAAGTTACAGCTTGATTTCAGTGAGTTTTCATCAAAATACAGGAGTTCTGCATGAAGTGTTCATTTTGGCCTTCTCTTGCTGAGAAAACACTATTTGTGACCTGCGATACAAAAATGCCATAACTTTTGTTCGAAGTGAGTTTTCAGTCAAGTTTCAACCTGAAAGCATAGAAAGATGCATAAACTTGAAGTTACAGCTTGATTTCAGTGAGTTTTCATCAAAATACAGGAGTTCTGCATGAAGTGTTCATTTTGGCCTTCTCTTGCTGAGAAAACACTATTTGTGACCTGTGATACAAAAATGCCACAACTTTTGTTCAAAGTGAGTTTTCAGTCAAGTTTCAACCTGAAAGCATAGAAAGATGCATAAACTTGAAGTTACAGCTTGATTTCAGTGAGTTTTCATCAAAATACAGGAGTTCTGCATGAGGTGTTCATTTTGGCCTTCTCTCGCTGAGAAAACACTATTTGTGACCTGTGATACAAAAATGCCATAACTTTTGTTCAAAGTGAGTTTTCAGTCAAGTTTCAACCTGAAAGCATAGAAAGATGCATAAACTTGAAGTTACAGCTTGATTTCAGTGAGTTTTCATCAAAATACAGGAGTTCTGCATGAAGTGTTCATTTTGGCCTTCTCTCCCTGAGAAAACGCTATTTGTGACCTGCGACACAGAACAGCCATAACTTTTGTTCAAAGTGAGTTTTCTGTCATGTTTCAACCTGAAAGCATAGAAAGATGCATAAACTTGAAGTTACAGCTTGATTTAAGTGAGTTTTCATCAAAATACAGGAGTTCTGCATAAAGTGTTCATTTTGGCCTTCTCTCGCTGAGAAAACACTATTTGTGACCTGTGATACAAAAATGCCATAACTTTTGTTCAAAGTAAGTTTTCTGTCAAGTTTCAACCTGGAAGCATAGAAAGATGCATAAGCTTGAAGTTACAGCTTGATTTCATTGAGTTTTCATCAAAATACAGGAGTTCTGCATGAAGTGTTCATTTTGGCCTTCTCTCGCTGAGAAAACACTATTTGTGACCTGTGATACAAAAATGCCATAACTTTTGTTCAAAGTGAGTTTTCAGTCAAGTTTCAACCTGAAAGCATAGAAAGATGCATAAACTTGAAGTTACAGCTTGATTTCAGTGAATTTTCATCAAAATACAGGAGTTCTGCATGAAGTGTTCATTTTGGCCTTCTCTCGCTGAGAAAACACTATTTGTGACCTGTGATACAAAAATGCCATAACTTTTGTTCAAAGTGAGTTTTCTGTCAAGTTACAACCTGAAAGCATACAAAGATGCATAAACTTGAAGTTACAGCTTGATTTCAGTGAGTTTTCATCAAAATACAGGAGTTCTGCATGAAGTGTTCATTTTGGCCTTCTCTCGCTGAGAAAACACTATTTGTGACATGTGATACAAAAATGCCATAACTTTTTTTCAAAGTGAGTTTTCAGTCAAGTTTCAACCTGAAAGCATAGAAAGATGCATAAACTTGAAGTTACAGCTTGATTTCAGTGAGTTTTCATCAAAATACAGGAGTTCTGCATGAAGTGTTCATTTTGGCCTTCTCTCGCTGAGAAAACACTATTTGTGACCTGTGATACAAAAATGCCATCACTTTTGTTCAAAGTGAGTTTTCAGTCAAGTTTCAACCTGAAAGCATAGAAAGATGCATAAACTTGAAGTTACAGCTTGATTTCAGTGAGTTTTCATCAAAATACAGGAGTTCTGCATGAAGTGTTCATTTTGGCTTTCTCTCGCTGAGAAAACACTATTTGTGACCTGTGATACAAAAATGCATAACTTTTGTTCAAAGTGAGTTTTCAGTCAAGTTTCAACCTGAAAGCATAGAAAGATGCATAAACTTGAAGTTACAGCTTGATTTCAGTGAGTTTTCATCAAAATACAGGAGTTCTGCATGAAGTGTTCATTTTGGCCTTCTCTCGCTGAGAAAACAATATTTGTGACCTGTGATATAAAAATGCCATAACTTTTGTTCCAAGTGAGTTTTCAGTCAAGTTTCAACCTGAAAGCATAGAAAGATGCATAAACTTGAAGTTACAGCTTGATTTAAGTGAGTTTTCATCAAAATACAGGAGTTCTGCATGAAGTGTTCTTTTTGGCCTTCTCTCGCTGAGAAAACACTATTTGTGACCTGTGATACAAAAATGCCATAACTTTTGTTCAAAGTGAGTTTTCAGTCAAGTTTCAACCTGAAAGCATAGAAAGATGCATAAACTTGAAGTTACAGCTTGATTTCAGTGAGTTTTCATCAAAATACAGGAGTTCTGCATGAAGTGTTCATTTTGGCCTTCTCTCGCTGAGAAAACACTATTTGTGACCTGTGATACAAAAATGCCATAACTTTTGTTCAAAGTGAGTTTTCAGTCAAGTTTCAACCTGAAAGCATAGAAAGATGCAGAAACTTGAAGTTACAGCTTGATTTCAGTGAGTTTATATCAAAATACAGGAGTTCTGCATGAAGTGTTCATTTTGGCCTTCTCTCGCTGAGAAAACACTATTTGTGACCTGTGATACAAAAATGCCATAACTTTTGTTCAAAGTGAGTTTTCAGTCAAGTTTCAACCTGAAAGCATAGAAAGATGCATAAACTTGAAGTTACAGCTTGATTTCAGTGAGTTTTCATCAAAATACAGGAGTTCTGCATGAAGTGTTCATTTTGGCCTTCTCTCGCTGAGAAAACACTATTTGTGACCTGTGATACAAAAATGCCATAACTTTTGTTCAAAGTGAGTTTTCAGTCAAGTTTCAACCTGAAAGCATAGAAAGATGCATAAACTTGAAGTTACAGCTTGATTTCAGTGAGTTTTCATCAAAATACAGGAGTTCTGCATGAAGTGTTCATTTTGGCCTTCTCTCGCTGAGAAAACACTATTTGTGACCTGTGATACAAAAATGCCATAACTTTTGTTCAAAGTGAGTTTTCAGTCAAGTTTCAACCTGAAAGCATAGAAAGATGCATAAACTTGAAGTTACAGCTTGATTTCAGTGAGTTTTCATCAAAATACAGGAGTTCTGCATGAAGTGTTCATTTGGGCCTTCTCTCGCTGAGAAAACACTATTTGTGACCTGTGATACAAAAATGACATAACTTTTGTTCAAAGTGAGTTTTCAGTCAAGTTTCAACCTGAAAGCATAGAAAGATGCATAAACTTGAAGTTACAGCTTGATTTCAGTGAGTTTTCATCAAAATACAGGAGTTCTATATGAAGTGTTCATTTTGGCCTTCTCTCGCTGAGAAAACACTATTTGTGACCTGTGATACAAAAATGCCATAACTTTTGTTCAAAGTGAGTTTTCAGTCAAGTTTCAACCTGAAAGCATAGAAAGATGCATAAACTTGAAGTTACAGCTTGATTTCAGTGAGTTTTCATCAAAATACAGGAGTTCTGCATGAAGTGTTCATTTTGGCCTTCTCTTGCTGAGAAAACACTATTTGTGACCTGCGATACAAAAATGCCATAACTTTTGTTCGAAGTGAGTTTTCAGTCAAGTTTCAACCTGAAAGCATAGAAAGATGCATAAACTTGAAGTTACAGCTTGATTTCAGTGAGTTTTCATCAAAATACAGGAGTTCTGCATGAAGTGTTCATTTTGGCCTTCTCTTGCTGAGAAAACACTATTTGTGACCTGTGATACAAAAATGCCACAACTTTTGTTCAAAGTGAGTTTTCAGTCAAGTTTCAACCTGAAAGCATAGAAAGATGCATAAACTTGAAGTTACAGCTTGATTTCAGTGAGTTTTCATCAAACTACAGGAGTTCTGCATGAAGTGTTCATTTTGGCCTTCTCTCGCTGAGAAAACACTATTTGTGACCTGTGATACAAAAATGCCATAACTTTTGTTCAAAGTGAGTTTTCAGTCAAGTTTATACCTGAAAGCATAGAAAGATGCATAAACTTGAAGTTACAGCTTGATTTCAGTGAGTTTTCATCAAAATCCAGGAGTTCTGCATGAAGTGTTCATTTTGGCCTTCTCTCGCTGAGAAAACACTATTTGTGACCTGCGACACAGAACAGCCATAACTTTTGTTCAAAGTGAGTTTTCAGTCAAGTTTCAACCTGAAAGCATAGAAAGATGCATAAACTTGAAGTTACAGCTTGATTTCAGTGAGTTTTCATCAAAATACAGGAGTTCTGCATGAAGTGTTCATTTTGGCCTTCTCTCGCTGAGAAAACACTATTTGTGACCTGTGATACAAAAATGCAATAACTTTTGTTCAAAGTGAGTTTTCAGTCAAGTTTCAACCTGAAAGCATAGAAAGATGCATAAACTTGAAGTTACAGCTTGATTTCAGTGAGTTTTCATCAAAATACAGGAGTTCTGCATGAAGTGTTCATTTTGGCCTTCTATCGCTGAGAAAACACTATTTGTGACCTGTGATACAAAAATGCCATAACTTTTGTTCAAAGTGAGTTTTCAGTCAAGTTTCAACCTGAAAGCATAGAAAGATGCATAAACTTGAAGTTACAGCTTGATTTCAGTGAGTTTTCATCAAAATACAGGAGTTCTGCATGAAGTGTTCATTTTGGCCTTCTCTCGCTGAGAAAACACTATTTGTGACCTGTGATACAAAAATGCCATAACTTTTGTTCAAAGTGAGTTTTCAGTCAAGTTTCAACCTGAAAGCATAGAAAGATGCATAAACTTGAAGTTACAGCTTGATTTCAGTGAGTTTTCATCAAAATACAGGAGTTCTGCATGAAGTGTTCATTTTGGCC